>NC_044929.1:3864544-3935402 GCF_003576645.1 Ipomoea triloba
ATATATATATATATATATATATATATATATATATATATATATATATATATACACACACACACACACACACACAATCAAATGAGAATACCTCTTTACGTGAGACCCTTTATAAATGGGCACTCAAGCTACTACTTAAGTGCACACAGATTAAATTGTTTTATCTCCGATATCATCTCAAAGTCAATGGTAAAATATATTGAGTTACAACAAATTCTATCACAAATTTAAAATTTTAAGATTTTGCACCAGATATGAAAAGATACGTACTATTCTTATCCAGCAACATTTAATTTCCATATACACCCCCTGCCTAAAAAATTGTGAGAGTAATTAAGTTGCGGGATAACATATCTCAATGATGTAGAATTTAAGTGATTTACTTTTTTCTCTAGCCTGAGATCCTCTCCCATTATAATTTTAAACCCGAATAATTACCGAACATTACGTCAACACTTAGACATTCGATCACGTACTGTTTTATGCCAGGGGCAAACCGTTGACATATATATAATTTTATTGAATGTTGACCTGAATAATATAAACTAATCACGTTCCAAGCCTCCAGATTTGCTT
This sequence comes from Ipomoea triloba, assembly GCF_003576645.1. Lineage (NCBI taxonomy): Eukaryota > Viridiplantae > Streptophyta > Magnoliopsida > Solanales > Convolvulaceae > Ipomoea > Ipomoea triloba. The sequence continues at coordinate 3,865,118 of NC_044929.1, forward strand.
TTGTGGTTTAAAAGTAATAATCCAAAGGCTGTCAGCAAATTGAATCAGCAAAATATACAAAATAAAAAAATAAAAGTATTATTACTTGCTAAAAGGGATATTATAATGTGAAACGTCTGATTTGCAGCCACCAACCTTAAGAATTAAGATATAGGCACCAATAAAGCAGGCAGACCATTCAACATTTTGCCAATACCATACAAATGCATGAATCTTTTTATTTTTTTTTAAAGCAAAAATCGAAGATATATTCAATGAAAATAGACTACTGTAGCTAAAGTGTGAGCTAGCACATTAGAAATTTTAGCAACTAAAAGAATGCATGAACCTTAATTAATTGGTTACGTCAAAATTAAATTAAAAATGACATAGCATTTATGTAATTATTAGAATTTCTGTATGGGAAAAGTTTGATATTACGTTGTGGATAATTAAAAGTGCAGAATTGAGTATATTATTATAGATTTTAAGTGCATTGTTAGTTATTTCAGATGAAATAATATTTTAATTGCATAACAAAAATATAGGCAAGTTGTAGTTGGCAGCATTTCTATGCCTTGCAACACTACGATTTTATATTTATTTTGCTTTTAATATTTCCCTACCAAACTTCTTGGTTGTGAGGCTTAGAAAAGTTTGTAAGTCTTCGAAAATCATAAAATAAAATAAAATACAACAATGGAGTTTGCATTCAAGTTGGGTTCTTTCTTGTCCTGCCATTCTTTTTTTTTTTCTCTCTCTCTCACTTTGGATTTTTTTTTTATCTGGAGAACTTTTTAAAATTAAAATTAACATTTAAAAAAAAATTAATACTAAACATGTTTTATTTTTTTTGTCTTTTTCTTTTGCATCGTATATGACATATTTAAAGGTGTTGGAACATATGTTTTTGGATCCAATTTAATTTGGACAATGTTTATGCGTTCCAACTTGAAACTAGAAGTTTAGAATCCAAATAAAAGGAGAACACATGCATACACAAGTATTTTAATGTGAAAACATAGTATTAATACATTATTTTAGTTATTTAATAGAAAATATTTTTTTGATTTAATTCCATTTTTTGTCCTAGATTTATAGGTGATGATCTATTTTTAGTTTTTTTTTTTTTTTAAATTTCAAAAGATTCCCTTTTAATCATAGTATTACTGTGGCATGATATTTTTTTTATCCTTCATCAACAAAACAGTTTAAATTCTATAAAATACAAGAGCATTTAGGTCTTTAATTAGAATATTTTTTTTCAAAAAAGATAAAAATAAAAATATAACAGGCCAGGTCAACCCACTTTGTACAAAAAAGGTCAAAACGTCATTGTATTTAATGGCATTTCAACGATTTTGTTGAGGAGGACAAAAATTGATCATGTTGCAATAATACTAGAATCAAAGGGATGTTCTGAAAAGATGGACTAAAATGGATTGTCACATATAATTTTTTTTTTCTTTTTTACCTTGCAATGAAGGGGGACTGCTATATTTACATCAAGAATTTACATATGCTTATTAAGGCTGACCTTATCCCTGCAATTGAGGGATTGGCAATATGATGTGGCAAATGCCACATCATTTATTCTTTTTTTTTTTTATTTGATGTACAGGATTTGCAAATTTGCAAATCCTTGCTGCGGCAGCTTTTGTATTTTTTTTTTTGAATTTTTGATTTTTTATGTACTTTCTTTTATTATTATTATTTTTTTTATTTTAAGTGATGTGATGTTGGGTCCACTTTTTAAAATATATTCCGTATTAGGTTTGCAGGAATATAATGTAAATAATAAAGGATTTACAAATTGGGTGATATAGAGGTGGGACCCATCATTTACAAATGGAGAGATTTACAGGGATAAGGTAGCCTTAATAATGCAAATTAGACAGTGTCAGGATAAGAGTTCACACTCTGATACAGAAAGATGAAGTGGTTTTATTAATGATCAAAGTACAAATTAAAATAGAATACTGGCGGAGGCTCCTTGAACTTTTTTTTTTTTCGTTTGTATAATTTGACTAACAAGAGAAAAGCATGAAATAAAATGAGGGAAGAAAGAGAAGAAAAATATGAAAGAAGGAGAAGAAGTGGAACATAGTAGTCCATATCAAAAATGAAATTACGAAGAAGAAAAACATGATTTTTTTTTCTGGGTTAAATAGTAATATAGTATTACTTTGGTTTCTGCCTATTCCTATGCCGACATAAACCCAATGTATGTAGAAGGAATGAGCAAATTGAGTTTCTATTTGTGGTGGTAGAAACTTTTTTTCGATAATTATAATTTTTATTTTAAAATTTTTATTCACTAGTAGATAATATCTTTTGACCACCGGTAGAACTGCTAATGCGGACAGATAGAGCCCACCAAAGTCCGCCTTTGTAGCCGGACAGGCTAAAAAGCTGCCAAAATGCAGGCCTAAGGAGGGATAGCCCGCCCCGCCCTCCCTTAGGCCAGTGGCCAATGGGGATGGGCGGGGCTTGCCTGATTTTTTATTTTTATTTTTATAACTATGTACTAATTTATTAGCTTTGCACCTATAATCTATGCACCTTGAAATAAGCGGTTAAGAAGTGAAAAATAATGTTGTGAAAGTGGTTTTGATATAATATATAGAGTTAATTCCATTTTTGGTCCTAGATTTATAGGTGGCATTCCACTTTTAGTCCTCTTTTATCAAAACATCCACATTTGGTCCTAGTATTATTGTGGCATGACCATTTTTAGTCCTCCGTCAACAAAATTGTTGAAATGTCGTTAAATACAATGGTTTTTCAATCATTTTTATACAAAGTAAGTTGACCCCACTATATTTTTATGTTTATTTTTTTAAAAAAAATCTGTAATTGAAGACCGAAATGCCATTGTATTTAACGACATTTCAACAATTTTGTTAACGGAGGACCAAAAATAGTCATGCCACAATAATATTAGGACTAAATGTGGATGTTTTGATAAAAGCTAAGAGGACTAAAAGTGAAATGCCACCTATAAATCTAGGACCAAAAATGGAATTAACTCTAATATATAATAATAAAGAGAATAAAATGTGAATTTCCTATTTTACCCCTCAAATTTTAAATATTTTTAAAATTTTCTGTCAAATTTAACGGTCAGGGACCAAATTAAATGCGCCACTTCGTTCATAACTGAGGGACTAAACTCATATACGGTCATAACTCAGGGGCTAAGTCGTTACTTTGGGTATAACTCAGGGACCAAAGATGCAATTTTCCCTTAATATAATCAATTATAAAAATTATAAAAACATGGTCGATTATATCACTTTTATTCTTAACAATAATCAACATTCTTATGATATTCATCATTTAATTTTATATATATGTATATATCATCCTCCAAGATTCTTTCTGATCTTAGCGAGATCTACGCCATTGATCTGAAATGCCTTCTTGAGGACTTCATCCGGCACGGGCGGTTTGGAGGCGAAGGTGGCGAGAGAAGTGAGCTGGGCGCCGGGGTTTTGGCTACTCAACCCCGACAAGGCCAACGCTGGCTTCATGGTATCCATATTGAAAAGGAAATGGATTAAAGCCTTGGGGAACACGAAAGAATCTCCGGCCCTCAATTGTTGCGTAAATAGCCGATTTGAAGTGTCCACAAACCCCACCAAGAGTGCGCCCTTCAGCACGATTGTCACCTCCGATGCCCTGTATTTTATATTTTGTTTACATTCACAAAAATACCTGACTTGCTATAACTAGTTGACTTGATAACTATATAATGCTATAAGTTTAAGTCTCAGCGAGAATTGTTATTAGTCTTTTTTATTTGAACTTATCAAGTATAGGTAACCTAGACTGGTTTGCCTCTGTCGACTAGGGTCCCAATCGGCTGTGCTCATTTGCTTGCTAGAGTCACAATGGTTTATCCTATCCATATCCTCAAGTAGCGACAACGAGTTTCTCTCATCATAAAAAAAAGAGGAGAAAATGACACTTCCCCTGAATTATATACACTTATAACGCTTTTTCCCCTGAATTATTCATGTATCTACATTAACTCCCTCAATTATCTTAAAAGTGACGATTTTCTTGCCTTTCCTAGTAAATTGACATTTTTCCGCTTAAAAAAAGTATTTCATTTATTTTTCTTCTCCAACAAATTATTATTTATATATGAGAATCATGCGAAAAAATAGAAATTATTTACAAATATTATAATTATAATTTTAAGCTAATATTAGTAACATAATTAAGACTTAAACACAAATAATTTATGAATACTAATTATAATATTAATGTTACTAACATTAGTTTAGATTTATTATTATAATATTTATAAAATGGTCTCTCTCTTTTTCGAATTCATTTTGATTCTCCCATATAAGTAATAATTTGTTGGAGAAAATAAATAAATGAAATACTTATTTTTAAATGTAAAAAAAATCTATTTAACAAAGGATAGGACAGAAAAATCGTTTAAAATAATTGAGAAACTAATGTGAATACAGTAATAATTCATGGGGTGAAAACGTCATAAACATATAATTCAGAAAAAAAAAAAAGAATTTCATTTTTTTCTCATGCATGCCTTCCCGAAGTGACAGCGAGTTTCCTCATCATTAAATAAAAAATAAAATCAAAACTGACCTGGGATGCGTATGCGGCGGAACGAGGCCGCCGGGCGCCAAGTCGACACGAGCCAACGTTAATCCTTGAGTGTTGACGCCGGGCAAGACTGCGACATTGGTGGCCGTAACGTTGAAGCCGAATGTGTTCTTTGTGTTGCCAGGTTTGGCCAGAGTTGAAGTCGCAAAGTTTGAAGCCACAGCCAAATCTGGGTTGATGCATTCCACCCCATTAAGAAACAAGTTTTTGGTGTTTTTTGTGTCCGCCACACAGTAGTCTTGGAGTGGATCTGGGTCAGATTTTACTAGCTCCACAATAAAACTCAGGCATACAATGGCTTTGAACACAAAGGGTTTGATTCTCATTTTGCTCTGATATGATCTGATCTTGTGGGTAATATAATGCAAGAAAAGAAAAGGAAATTTTTGGGTTTTTTAGGAGATGAATGTTGAGGAAGAAATTAAAAGGATAGTGCATATATAGGGGGTGTAGAGTAGGTGAGAAGTATGGAAATTTTGTCCACTTTGGGAGAGAGATTGAGTAGCTTAAGAGCATTAGAAGAGAAAAATGGAAGCAAAACCCATGAATGTTTGTCTGATATTGACAATATATACTAGGCATTTTTTTTTTCTTTTGGATGAAGAAAATATCATTAAGAACGGAGTGGCTATATACTCGTACCGTATGCCAAGCAAGGAAACTACAAGTTCTTCTTCTCAATTTGTAACCAATAGAGTTAATGACCAAATGGTCCATCCACTATTGCAATTTTTATTTTTTATTTTTTGAAAAAAACCAACAGAGAGAATTTTATTAAATCAAACGTTAAATACAAACAAGAATAGAAAAAAACCAACTAGACGGACCAGTTTGTGAACAAGCCGCTCTAGCCAAAGCATGAGCACACTTATTCACTTATCTAGGGATGAACTTAAAGGACACTGCTTCAAAGTATTGTCGAAACTCCATACAGGCACTAATGACATAGCCTGCATAAGACAAATCAGGCCCAGAACCATTAAGCAAATAACAAACTGTCTAGCAATATGAGAGAATCGTGACTTTAGTATAACCTCTTTCCTTGACCCACGAAAGAGCTTCTTTAACAGCCACGCATAACTTCCGACAAATGAGCATCATTTAAACACCAAATCAGACCATTCCTAGCTGCCAAGAAATTATCTTCACTATCCATCACCACATACACAACCAAAGAAAGCTTGTTCAGCGTCAGAGAAAATTGTACCACTGCATCAACATAGACTTTAACCACATCAAATGGGACTTCAACCACAAATTGCGCAGATCGTAAGGGCTTGTCAATGGTAGGGGCAGGTGCCACCAAACGTTACCCGGCCTCCACGTTACATTGCACTTTATGCATAACATTAATAAAATTCCAGTCTTCATTGTTCCATATCACCTCGTTTCTCGCTCGCTAAATACATGCACCAACACAGGGTGACGATGAGTAACTTATTCATCTCATCACCCCGAGCTAAGCCATTAAGCAACCAACAGCAAAGTCATCCTCAACAGTAGGGAAGGGAGACATTCATCATCGCTTGCCACAGAAGGATAACTCAAACACAAACACACATCAAATGCTTTAGTGTTTCCCGCTGTTCATGACAAAGGGGACACGACGAGATTGGAGAGCAGCCAAAGCAGGGAGGACATGATGGATACAGCGCCATAAGAAGTTGTGTACTGAAGGAGGGATCTTCAATTTCCAAAGAAAACCCCAGGACTCGTTACCCGTATGACCTTGTATGCTAGAGAGAATACAGTTGTGTTGACTATGGTCCATAAATTAAAATAATGATCTTATTTCTTTTGCCCCATTTTGTTAGTATTATGGTCCAGTAATATTATTTTCTTTTGTCAAGTAACTTGTAACTCTATAACATCTACTTCGGTGGGACACTAAAAATAACTACGGACTTCTTTTTTTTATTTAAAGAAATATAAAAAATACTATTGTGGGGAGGGTTAAGAAGCGACCCGACCCATTTTAACACAGCCCAGAAGATATTTCTACTGGATAACGGCTTTCAGCCACTCAAGGCTTTCCCCTCGGAGCTATAAGCTGTTATTTGTTTTTCAAATTTCAATATACTCTCTATACTATACCTGAAGAAAGCTTGCGGAAATGGCTTCCACACCATATGCAGCCGCCTATAGCAGCCTTACATGCAAAAGCAGAGTGGTTTCCCTGATGGGTTTACCCGTTTTTCCATTGAAGGACCCAAGAATGAAACCAGGTCACTGCTTTCTTTCAACTCAGTTTCAATTTCGTTTTTCTTTTTCTCTGTAGATAATTTCTAGTTCTTGGAAGGTAATGATGCTTTTGGATAATTGCTAGTTCTTGGAAGGTAATGGTGTTTTAACACTACTATTTGAAAGATAATTGCTAGTTCTGGGAAGCTAATGAATAATGATGTTTTTGGATAAGGTAGAAAGGACTGATATTTGAAAGATTTTCTAAGATTTATGAGCATTTCCTTTGTTTTATATTGGAATTTATAGGTGTTGAATTGATTTATCCAATGATCTTATTTTTTGGTGACGAGGAAACTTCAGTCGCTACTTGAGGGTGTATACTGGGTAAATCCTGCTTGTAACCCTAGCCAGCAAAGGATTATAAGTAGGTAAATCAACATAGGTTCTTTATAGCTGACCGGCTCAAATCAAGAAGGCCAATAGGCTGCAGTGAACTTGTATAGTTGTGGTTACCAAATCAACAGCCTGACCAACTTGGCTAGGACTGTCCCTCTAATGATCTTCTTGATCATATGAAAGTAATACGACTTTATGTTTTTGCAATTGTCCCAACTCTTGAGTTATATTTGTTAGTGAATTCTATCATACATAGATACACCAATGGAATGGCATTGCTACTTTTTCATTTCATCCCTTGGTTTAATCTTTTGCAACCTTGTATTTGTTTACCAATCCTTGCACATTCAAATGGGGCTGTGGTTGAATATTACTCTTATAATGGTTTTGATCGAGACAAGGTGGTTTACTCTTTTCTGTGATCTACATACAGAAAATGGTTGCTCTCGCTCCTCCGGACTGCTTAGAGCTGGCACTTCCACAGTTTTTAAAAGTGGATCCTACTCAGCTTCAAAGAAATCAAAGACACTCTTTCCTCCAAGATGTAGTTTAGATTCAAGTGGGAGTAAAGATGAGTCCTCCAACAAAGATAAGGCAAGTTTGACATTCGCAACTTTGCGTTTTCTTGTGTGCTTGGGATCCTGCTTTCTAAAGTTCCTCTTGCCATTAGTTAAATGGGAATCTTTGGCTCTTCGTAAGAAATTGCGTATCTTTGTATATGAAACTATAATTGCAACTCATAATGCCTTTTGAAGCTTTTCTACAACTTGTTTCTTTATGAACTCTCAATGTGTTCTTAGTTATGTCAGTGATGTGATCATAATGCAGACACCTTTTGGATATACTAGAAAGGATGTTCTATTAATTGGACTTGGAGTCACGGTTGCCGGCTATGGCCTAAAAGGGGGACTGGAGGTACTGCGAAATATTGTTTTCACATTGAGAATATTTCTTTTTACGTGTTTCTTTCAACTCTATGAGTACTTCTTTTCTTCAAGATCTCTTATGGGAACACTTTAAGTACTTAAGAAAACTTAAACTTATACTATGCAGTTCTTCGGTGTTGATTCTTTACAAGCTGGAAATGTAGTTCAGCTCGTCCTGGTCTTGGGTCTAACGGTTGGATGGATTTCAACATACGTCTTCAGGGTTTCGAATAAGGAAATGACCTATGCTCAACAGTTAAGGGACTATGAGAGCAAAGTCATGGAGGTCTGTACACTTTAAATAACATACTCTATAATATAAGCTTTTGTTAGGAAAGCGCTTACCACTACGCCAAAAGTTATAGCCACCAATTGCTGGATTTGGCCCTTTACCGGCCTTCGCCTTCCAACTCCCCCGCTCTGATACCACTTGTTAGGATCAAGCGCTTACCACTACGCCAAAAGTTATAGCTTATAGCGAATGCGCAATTTTATTTTCTTATATACCGCCACCACATTTTCGAGAGGCAGGGTGCTGGACTTGGCTGGCCTCCGCCCAATAATCCCCCTAGCCACCAATTGCTGGATTTGGCCCTTTACCGGCCTCTGCCCAACAGCTTTGAAATAAAACGCTCACTAGTTAAAAGACTGAGTGCAAAATTATGGAGGTCTGGTCATTTCAAATAATAATATAAGTAAAATAAATTTTGTTTTCCATTTCTTCTTCATTCTATCTTCCATTGCTTGGAAAAACTTAAATGGAAGCATTTTTAATTGTATTTCCCACAATTTGCAGAAACGATTGGAAAGCTTAACAGAAGCGGAGCTACAAGCATTGCTTGAACAGGTTGAGGAAGAGAAGCAAAGTCTAGCTAAGGGTGATCAAGTCTAGTGGGCACTGTTTGCCATTTTCATCATTTCCTTAGCATCTAAAGCGCGTAATCTTCTGGAAAAGTTGGTGAAACAAATGCCTTGCTGAAAGTCGCTGATAGATGGCGAAGTATACTGTATATGGGAAATGAAAAGATTCCTCTTCAGTTGGGAGGCTATATGTTGTACAAATTTATTAGCAACTTACAAGATAAGAAGATCATGTTTAGAAATAGAATAGGATTGGTAGAATCATGAAAAATGTTTTAGAAAGAATGTAATAAATGCAATGGTTAATGTTTACATAAACAAATCTTTGTGGGCTTCAAATTCTAGCCTTTCCTATCTATTTACACAATTACACAGTTATGAACCTTCAGTAGAATCAATGGGGTTGCTCTTTGATTGTTCTGACAAGAAATTAGCCGGCAATTTGGGGAATCTGACTGTTCTTGCAGCAGGTGATTCCGTTGTTGATGATGATGATGATCCTGCACCAGGCCATTCGGGATTCTTTTTCTGCAGGTTTCTTGCAATTTCAACACACGCCCGATCAACCATTCCCAGAAAATCACTGATGATCACGAACAGTTGAAGCGGCTGCCATGTTTTATTGTTTGAAGCTCCTACTTGGTAGTAATCTGTTGTCCTCTTCACAAGCTCCATCACTCTTATTTCTTGCTCCCTTGCTCCCTTTATCTCTCCTTCGGCACTGTCAAGAAAATCTGTCATCTCTGTTGCAAATCCTCCTCGAGCAGCACCACATTGTGCCACGAGTTTCCTGATTTCAGATACTTGAGATGATAGCGTCAAACTTGTTTTAGAAAGGGCATCGTAATCTATTGCAGCAGCCTTTTTCACATTGGAGAACTCGGAACTCAGGCCACCAACGATAGGTAATCCAAGAATAATGTATTCTTTCTCTTGGTCGTAATCTGAGCTTGCAATGCTGCTGATTTGGCTACCGCTTCTGCTTAAACTGTGGTTACGAGTGAGCACACAACGTCTCCCCTCTGCCCTGATTACTTCCTGGACAACGAAGTGGAGCAATGTCGTTTTTCCATCAATACTCTTCACATCCGAGAGCTTCCTGAGAGCGGTGAGGTTAAACGCTTGAGCATCTCCTCTCGAGGTCCCTGCATTCATTCTGTTCCCGGCTTTCAGAATGGCCTCGAGTAGTTTCATGAAGAGTCTTTGGCCTCTAAGCTCATTGCTAGCCAGTTCCAGGGTCTGTAAAGACTCATTGAGTTGGAGGATCTCCGGGCCATAGTTTGATCGGAAAAGCATGGCGTTGAAACGAGTGAAGGCGGATGGGATGGCTTTTAGGATGTAGAAGAGGAAGGATTCAGCGTCGGCTAGCCTTGTCGGGTCTCCTGCAAAGTTAAGGATGTCTGATTCTTCCTCTCTAGTTGGGGAAACTCTGCAGAGCTTCTCCAGAGTTTCTGCACTTAAGCCTTGCCCCTCATTGAGTGCATCCATAATCTCTCTCCTGGGAACTCCAAGAGACTTGAGCACAATTGCTATGTTCTGTGATTTCCTGGTGTCAAGAATGAAGATCTGAGGGCTTGGCCCTGCTGATATCTCCCCTTTTTGACCTGAGGAACTTCTGTCTCTTTGAGGTGATTTCCGGTTTACAGCAACAGATCCAAATAGGGCTTCCATAAGATCTCCATCAAACCTGAATTGCAAATCAAATAGGGTTAGAATCCATTCATATATTCATCAATTCATTATGAGAGGAAAATGAAGAAAGCGTGAAGAATTCAAACATGTGCTCCGTCTCAACTAAAAGCCTAAGCTAATAGTTGGATTACACATATGCTTAATGGCTAGCTCTGATATCAAATTGAATCATGTCTAATATCAAATTGAATCATGTGCTTTAGCTCAAGTAAAAGTTCAAGCTGATAGTTAGATTACACATTTATGTTTATGTTTATATATTATATGAAGAATTAGAATTCTTACTTGAAGGAACCGCCTTCGATTTTCTTCCAAACCATGGAATGATCAGCATTAGCATTCACTTTATCCCAATGCAGAGGCTTCAATTTCACCTGTTCCTTTCCGTTTCCTGAAGTGCCTTGTTCCGATGAGGGCTTATCAGCTGGGATTCCTTTAGGCGGTAGCGGTGGAGGCGGCTTTTGACTTTTAAATGGCGCTGGCGGTGGAGGCGGCGGAGCACTCTTCTTTTCAACCGCCAGAAGAGGCGGCGGCGGCGGTGGAGGCCGAGCAGCACTAGGAATCGCCTGAACAGACAATGGCGGAGCTACCGGTGGCGGCGGAGGAGGCGGAGGAGGCGGAGGCGGAGGTGGAGGTGGAGCACTTGAAATTGCCTGAAGAGGCAATGGCGGCGGTGGAGGAGGAGGAGGAGATGGAGGCAAAGGCGGAGAACGCGATTCTCGTTGGATTAGAGAGTGTTGATTCTCCATTGTAGCAGAATTAGGTGCGATATTATTCCAAGCAGGATCGTGAGAGGTTGAAGATTTGCCTCTAAGCAGAGGAATTTCATGAATCGGCGTTCCAACACTTTTCTTCTTACTACTCCCTCTCCTAATCATCCTTTTCTCTTCCACTTTTTCGCCATTATTGCTGAAAACCTGCCGTTTGAAGCTCTCCTTCGCATCTCCACTCTCCAGTTTTCTCCAGTAAAGCACATCCAATCCTTCCTCATCAACAATCACTCCCTTCACCTTCCCTCCAAACCTCGAAAACTCGTCTCGATCACCTCCATCCCTACCTCCATTAGGGTAAGGATCAGCATAAGGATTAGTTACAGCAGTTCCACCGCCTCTCTCCTTCCTACTCCGCGAATACCTAACGAAAATTACGAAGAAAATCCCCGATAGCACCAGTACACCTGCCGCGGTAGCTCCGATCGCAGTTCCGACCGCCTTCCTCGTCGACGATGGCTGCGGAGACAGCAATGGCGGTGGAGGAGGAGGAGGAGACGGCGGCAGTAACGGCGGCGGCGACGGCGGTTGAACGGGTGTAGTTGGAGTAGTTGGAATAGGCGGCGGCCGGAGCGGAGGCAGGGCGAAGGGGTAGAAAGTCTGGATGTTTTGCGGCTGAGAGAAACAGAGAGGAATTGCAGAGAGAATTATGATGAGAAAGGAGAGAAGAGAATGAGAATGGAGATTCATTGATGGAGAGAATGTGGCAGCCATGGATGATGGAAGGTGTGAGAGTTAGAAGGTGAAGATGATGATGTTATGGGCATTGTTGGAATGGGTTTTGTTGTTTTGGTTTTGGACTTAGTTTTTTTTTTTAGGGGGGTTGGTTTGGTGTGTTGCTGACAGTTTCAGAGGAGAAATTGTTGATCGTTTCTGAACTCTGACATTCTCTCTTATGCTCCACCCATGGCTTCCCACCTCAAATTACGAAAACACCCCCACACCAACGCCTTTCTAACAAATTCCTTTGACTTTGACCCGAATTGTTTAGCAACTTCACCAAGTCAACCCCTTTGTTTTCAGTATTGGATTACAAAGTCTGTATCAAATACTAAAGGGGGTTATTTTCATAGAATTTTAAAGACTTTTATGGACTTTAAAAGTTTGGAAGTATTCAATTCAAACTTTTAGAGAGTATTTAAAAGTCATGCGGTATTCGATCAAGATTTTTAAAGAGTTTTTTAAAAGTCATGTGGTATTCAATTAAAACTTTTAAAGAATCTTTAAAAGTCATGTGGTATTCAAAAAGTTATGAATTTGTAAGGACTTTTTAATTTTAGAACTTCTATAAACTTTTATATACTTTTCCTTCTCAAATATAAATAGTTGAAATCCAACCCCCAACTCCAAGATTTCAAAATTTTCTTTCTACCGGAAGGTTTTTTTTTTCTCTCTCTCTATTTAAACTCTATTTTTTTCTCCTTATTTAAAATTTTAAACTTTATAAACCTTATACCTAAATTCAATAAATTATTTTTTCTTCATTATCCTATATTTTCTACATACCTAAACTCTACCAATTTGTTCTCTCTCCTAAACTTTACAATCTTCCTCTAAAAATTCGAAATAATATTATTTTTATTTCATTGTTGCCTGTATATTTTGATTTTTTTTCTATGAACTTTTTATCCCTGACTTCTAAACCTTTTCTCCTAAATATATGAACAGAGTAAATTTTTTTTATCTATCACCGTCAACTTTTACTATATGTTTCATAATATTCATATCTTTATTCGTAATATATATATATATATATATATATATTTAACAACATGCTATTACGAATAGTGAACTATTGTTCGCAATAGCAATTTGAGGCTACAAAAAGAAGCACCTTGTTGTTGTTAGCAGTCACATATTGTTATTGCAAATAATAGTTCTTTGCTTGATACCTAGCAGTATATCAAATGTAATTTATATATATATATATATTTTTTTTATTTTATGCAACTAGTAATTATATTTTTTTAAAATATTAATTTCTCAAGAAAAAGTAATTATATTTTTAAATATTTTATTTGAACAATTCTATAACTATAAATTTTAGTGTTTAATATTGTTATGAATTGCTTATGAAAGTTTGTAAGAATGTATTCAATTTAGAATTTTAATGACTTTTGTAGACTTTTTAAAATAAAAAAGTTGATAAAAGTTTATTCAAATTTTTTATACAGACTTTTATAGAGTCTTACAAAGTTTTAAAAAGTTTTGAACGACGCTATGAAAGTCAATAAAAGTCTATTAAAATTCATCATTTTAAAAGTTTTTAAAAATCTACAAAATTCATGATTAAATACACCCCTCTAAGAAACTATTGAGGGCCTTTTAGGGAGGAATATTTCAGTCACGAGAATTGAAAGATGCGTTTTATTTTGAATTAATATCCGATTTAATTCCTCGACTATTAAGATTTCACTATTTTAATCTTCGATTCTAAGCTTGCTCAATTTCATTCCAGACTATACAATTGTTAACTAAAATGGTCATACTCAGGATTATTTTGGTTTGGACAAAGGACTATTTTAGGTAAAAATTACATAATTGAGAATGAAATTGAGTAAGTTTGGAAGTCTAGGATCAAACTGATGAGATCCTAATAGTCGATGGACCAGATCAGGTATTAACTCTTTTGTTTCAGCTAATAGTTGAATATATTATATTTTCAAGACACCCTTCAATCCTTCATGTGTGTTACCTTATTAGTTTTTTAAGGGTACCATAATATATTGACTCTGATACCAAACTGAAAGATGCATTATATCTGAACTAAAAGTAAATTGATTGTTAGATGCACATATATAACTAATATATTGGTTCTGTTTGGCACACCTAACCGAACGCTAAAAAATGTAGTAGTCCTATAATCACTTTTTAGTACTATCAGCGGTAATGAGTAAAATGAAAATGCGTATGTATATTAATCAATATCCTACCTCATCAAAATTATATTAAATAATATGCACAACGTAACTATACACCACATTGAAATATATTATTGGTAAAATCCGAAGTATGATGAAATTATAATTATATTTGTAATTAAGATTAGGGGTGCATTTGTCTATTCAATCCAGGTCAGAGTTTGGTGGTAGATAGTGTATGTTTGTCCAATTTGCCGGACACTATACCCCTGCAAATGTCAAAGAGTGTGGAAATGGTCTCTCTTTCTATAATTTAATTGGCAACTAGCTAGTGTTGTACCTAAGTGGTTACTATATATAATCTAGATTTTGGGCATTATTTAATCATAATTAATTAATTAATTCATTACAAGCCGGATATGATTCATATACGTTACAGGAAATGGACAAAGTCAGAAGGATCCACCAAATTTCCTTAAAAATTGTAATTCAATTAAATTTTATCATAATTCCTAATTAATTGCATACCATTTCTTTCTGAGGAAGTCTAATGTTTACTCTATCTCTATCCACATAAGAACTTGTTGTTCTCAAATGGTTAAATCCCCAACACCAAGGGCCCCACATGTCTCGCCAACCCGACAAAGCATCTGAGAAGATGTAAATCAGCCCATTTACTTTAAGAGGGTGCTCCCACACTGTTGCTGGTGAAACTTAATCCCGAATCATTATTTTCAAATTTTACTTATGTGACTGACTGAGCTGCCCACACGGGCCATACAAGAACTTGTATGATTATGGAAGAAGTAAAGAAATTTCCAGATAATTAAGTTTGTCTGACTTTGTTTAATTTGGATTGAATTGGCAACATAATAATTTTGCATTTGGTTGTTGTTTCCACACCCACACGTTCACTTTTGATGCAAGCAAACATAATCTAGAATGTTTTGGTACATTGCTAAATAAATTTTGATAACTGATAGTTGTATTAAATTTTTGGCTAATTTCGAATTAAATTGTAGTTGAATTTTAAATGACAATGAGTTCACCTAATGCCTTTTAGTCCATTTGCAAGATTTGAACATGAGTTCTTGTTTAAGGTAAATAAAGTTTTTTCTTTGTGACTGTAACTAATTTGTTAATTAACAAGCAAGAATTATTAATTCAATCACTTTTGATCTACCGTCTTTTCAAATTAACTAAATTCAGTTTAAAATCTGTAAAATAATTTCATATGAAGGATGAAGTTTGGTGAAAGTGAGAGTATTTTAGGCATATTAAATGGGATCTGGTCAATTTAAAAAAAAAAATCGAGATAAAAAAAATGATCAAATTGATAGTCAATAGCGAAAAAAATCACTGCTATTATGAAAAGGAAATTAAAAAAATGGTATTATCTCAATTATTTTGAATAAAGCAATTAAACAACTTTAATTTGTATTAAGGTTAGAGAAATTACACTTTATTTTCAGAATTATACAAAATAATAATTTTTATTATTCAATTATATTATCGTCACATTCTGTCCCTCGATTGTTTATATAGTAACTTTTTTTTTCTCTTTTGTTTCATTAATTGTGTGTAAAATGACAAAATATGTGAAATGACTAAAATACCCTCATTATTTTAGGGTTTTGAATTTTTCGGCGAATTTGGCCGGTAATTTCGCCGGAGTGACCAAAATTGATACAAATTGAAAAGTCATGGTATGCAATTAACACTTTTGAAAGTCGTGGATGGAAATTAATAGGACCCCTATAGTCAATAGACCAAAATGGCAATTTGCTCTTAAAAAAAACTCAACTATAATAGAATTAATTGACGAGAAAAAGACATTTTGCAGACAATTAGAGGATAAAAATGACAACGTAACAAATATAATTGATTTATGAAAAATGCTATTTCACTATAATTAAAGAATGAAAAATGTCCTTTTTCTTTAAGGTAATTATACTAATCCATCGGTGTGCTTGGGGATTAAGATTACCGTTTTGAAAGTTTTAAAAAAAAGGGGTAACTATCATGATGTCATTACTAAATGTTGGTTTTATGCATGCGCCTTATTTGGCCATACGTTGAAAGGGTAAAACTTGTACTAGTATTATTGTTGTTGTGTGTAAAATAATAATAATAATAATAATAATAATAATAATAAATGAAAATGACAAATATGAAACATTAATTTGTTGCATAATCTCAAATGATTAGACTTGGCAATTAGTGGGTGGAAGTGAATGTTGTAATTATTATTTAATAATATTATTATTACTTTTTTATTTGTGGGTGGCAAAGAAGGACTAGGCAACACAGCAGGAAGTGGTTCACCTAAAATGATTAGACTTGGAATTTTTAACAAATACACTCTCTAAGGACGTACTACTTGCCATTGATGAAGTTGTTGAAAAGGAGACTTATTTTATATATTAATGTAAAATCATATTACCTGTGGCAAATTGATAATTTAGATGATATTTTGGGCTCTAAGGACATCCCCAACTGTAAATTTTGCTTGATTTTTTGAGAGTTTGTGACTGAGGAGGAAGAAATAGAAAGAGGAGAGAGAAGGAAAAAATGGTTGTAGGAGGAGCGGTTTTTTGTCTCAAAGGTGGATCCCACAAAATGAATATAAAAAAAAAAGTTATTGCTTGTGAGTATTAAAGTGGGCACGTGTACAACAGATGTTCAACACTCTCTGGTATGTTCTGGGAACTCTACTGCTTTATTCATAAACAACGTAAAAGTTCACACTATCACTCTCACCCGCAGTCAAAGTTTTATCTTCGAATCGTTATGAATAATCAAATGCTGCTCTTTTTCAAAATCAGTGCCCTCATCTAAAGCTTCCCTTACAGAAAAAGAAAAAATAGACGTGAATAGAGAAATATGTGTGCATGCATGTTTGCTTGAAAAGGGTCACAAATCACTTTAAATTGGAGTGCAAAACTTGAATTTCTAGTTTTACCCTTCATTTTAACACTTATTTAACTCCAAAGCAAACAGAGGGCCGTTTTGGCTTAAAATTTAAAAGTCGGAGGACCACTTTGATGAAATTAAAAATCAAGGGACCAATTTGAGAAAAGACCATAGTCGGAAGACCATTTTAGGAATGAACTCTTATAAATTATTTAATACTTTAATAATTAATACTAAAATATTAAATAGTAACATAAAAAAAAACATCTGGAGTTTGAACAATTTAGGGTTATTTCGCTCAAAATGATGTCGTTTTGTGTAAAATAACTCATTTAAAAAAAAAAAAAGAACAATAGGCCTAGTCAGCGCCTAAACGGCCAAAGCGGCCTAGTTAGCCGCCTAGACTACCAATTATGGTGATACGCTAGAGTAAACCCAATACGGTCTTGTGTGACCCTAGTTGATAAAAAACCATAACAAAGTAAATCAACCTAAGTTGTCCGTAGCAAACTGATTCAAAGTAAAAAAAAAAGGTCAATAGGTCGCTCTCGCTAAGAATCAAACTTGTATCCTTGTGGTTATCAAGTATTTATTATTCTATTTAGTGTTGTCATTTTCCATCCATTTTTTGGTTTGTCATGAAAAATGAAAATGGTATGTTTGTATTGAAGGAGGGATCGGAGTTAGGTTGGAAATAGGTGGTTACTGGTTAGAAAACACATTTTTCTAGTATCGGTCCTATCGATTCGTAACATAACATGACCAAATTGGAGAAATTTAAAAGTGACAATTAAGATTAGTTAAAAATATACGCAGTTCAAATTATCACCTTTTTATAGCATGTAAAACAGTTAATTCTAATTTTAGTTTCTAACTATGATGACAGTTTCACAATTAGTCACACTTATTTCACATTAATTCTTGACTTCAATTTTTTTAGAGAAGAAAGGTCCATTTCCAAATTTGGTCAAAAGAAAAAAAAATTATTAATTTGATTTTAATAATTCGAATTATTCTCTCTTCAACTCTTTCTCTCTCCCTCTCCCGACTAGACAAATTATATTGTGGATCATGGTTTACATTGTAAAGTAGACCAGTGATATAAATTCATTTTTAGTATATACTTCAATTTTATTTTTAGTGTAATATAATACATATTCATTTTTAAATAACATGCTAAAAATGAACCTATTTTAAATTGTAATGAACTTACTAAAAATGAATATGTAATACAATAAAATGAACTTCAATATACTAAAAATAAATAAATAAATAAATAAATAAATATATATATATATATATATATATATATATATATATATATATATATTATGATTCATATTGTAATGTAGATCCTAGTCCATGATGTAACGATGATTTCTAACTCTTTTATCTATATGTTGTTTAATAGTGTAAAAAGTTTCCTACCTACAATTTCTTTTTCTCTCTCTTTTGCTTGAGACCCAAATTATTGTTCTAGAAACTTAATTGCATTATTTCTTCATCTATAAAGTCCACAAGACCACAACTACAAAATCACAAATTGATATGCATCATAGTCTTCTTTTTCGGTCATGCTTTCCCTTTAGATGATGAAATCTTGTTTGTAACATGTCAGCATCCATATGGTCAATGAATTCCTATTTTCTTTTTATGTTTCTATTTAATATTAAGATTGTTATGTTAATTTTTGCATTTAGTTACTACTCGATTTGGTCCCTCGATTGGTAAGATTTCACCACTTTGATCATCTACTTCTAAATTTGTTCAATTTCATCCCCAACTATGTAAATTTTTTTTTTATATCTAAAGTAGTCTTTTGTCCAAACTAAAATAGTCCTGATTAGGACCATTTTGGTTAACCATTGCATAGTTGGGATGAAATTGAGCAAGTTTAATTTGAAAATCGATGACTAAAGCAGTGAAATCCTAATAGTCGAGAGACTAAATCAAGTATTAATTCTTTTCACATTTGATGCTCAATTATTACTTTTTATTACTTTCTTTTGGATGATAAGAGAAACGCTACTTATTTTTCACATTTGATGCTACTACTAGAAAATATGTACTCAGTAAACCTGGCTCTTATCACACTTAAGAGGTAAATCGCACTAGGAATACCATAGGTTGTCAATTGTGAACTCGACTAAAAAAATATTAATAAGAATTGAATTCGTGACATTTAAATATGAAAGTCATGCTAAACTCACTCAACTACCCATTTCACAACACTTGGTGCATACTTTTTATTGTTTGAAAACATTTAATTTTTCTAACCAAATCTTTAGTAGGAAACATACAAAATTCATCACATTTTCACTTTATAACCATACTTGCTTAAACACATCAACACTTCTACGAAAAAGTATAATACATTCTAATTATTTCATATATAAGATTTGAATATTTGATTGAAAGAAAAAAAAAAAAAAACTTAACATGATAAAAAATAAATAAAAATTGTATATTAAATATTCAAATATAATAAAAATAATGTTTAAAGAGATAAATATGAAAATAATTTAATAGTTGTGGGGTGAGGAGATAACAATTCAAACTAAAAGAACATTCCATTATGAGATTAGTCTTAACAATAGGTCAAAATACCGATTCTATCGCAGGCCGACCTAAAAATTGAAACACGGAAATTTTAATAATAGCAGTATGAAATTGTTGATTTTTTAAAAATAAATGTGCCAGTCAAATATTGTTTGATTAAATAAATGTCAAACAAGAAAAAAAAAATGTAATGAATAAAAAATATACATAATAAAAAAATTATTATACTTTGTATTTGATGAAATTATATTAGTCCTTTTATATCACTTTTAATATATAATAAACATAAGATAATTATTTGTATAGCGCACAACAAAAATGTTCAAATTGTCTCCTGAAATTCAGCGTAGTGGTTCATCATCTTATTTGAAGTCACGATTGAAAGAGTCAGTGTGAGAGTTCGATTCCCATTGAAAATATGAATCCATGTGCTCATGGTCAAATTATGGTCTAACCGATTTACCTCTGCATTGCTCTAAAGATAGCAACGCTTCCACTGATGCTCGAACCCACCTCACTGAAGCACAAAAACAGCAGCGCCTTTATTGAGACTCGAGCCCACCCCCTTCCACATGGGGTGCAATCGGGTATCACTAGACCACAAGGTCATTGGCTAGTAATGATTTGATTGAAAGGTAAAAAATTAAAAATGGGAATGACATTTAATATTTCAAACAACCCCAATTGGCATAACTTTATGGTTGAACCATTATGGCTATGATAAAAATCAACCCCAATAAGTGTACGTACTGTCAATGGTATTTGATGTAAGGGATTATTAATAAGATGTGACCCTTCAGACGTACCTAACTGCCTCAAAATTCAATGTCCATCCGCTCATCGTGCTATGCTATGAAAGATTATACTCTTATCTGCCAGAGATAAGTAAAATATGATTTTTAAATCTGAAAATTATAAGTTAATTTTGTGTTTATACATTTTCAGTTGAGTCATTGAATATTTTCTTAATACAATTTATGTATTTTCATTTATAGTTTGTGTGTTATTACACAATAATAAAGTTTATTTAATACACACTCTTAAATAATGGTTGCAAATAAAGGGTGAAAGTAAATAACATTACTCACTTTTTATTTGAATGAATGATAAATTCAGGGAGTAACTTAGTGTCATTAGACCACAGGATCTTTGGCTCGCGATTTCGATTTTGGTTCAATTTGCATAGTATATAATTTGCTTCAACTGAATTGTGATCATTTCTCCTTTGTACAAGGAAAATGAACTAAACTTAAAGGATATAATATCCATTTACACATATATTAAATGCATGCACACTACACATGTATGTATATATGTAAAGCTACCATAACATTAATGTCAACCATCTATTAAATTTAAGAAGACTTTAAATTATGGTCAAATAATTCCTTCTATCATGCCGCCACGGCCGTCCGCATAGCTCATAATAGGATCCCAAGCCTAAAGAATGATAATGGAGAGTGGATTTTGCAGGAGGAGCGGCTTCGGAACCACATTGATAGAGGCTTAATTATACACCTTTACCAGGCTACGCTAAACGACCCGACCACAATCGACCTGACCCGGGACAGAACCGAGCATCCTAGTTGTTTGCTAATGCCCTTCCGAGCACCCAGTCAAGATGACCGAGAATACTACTGTAACTCTATAAGATCAGACTAGTCTCCCGTTCAACTGTACATACGTAAGGTTCACTTAACATATTGTCTAATCACGTCTCATCTCTCTTTTCGTTTATATCAAAACACTCGGAACCACCTCTTTGATTGGCCATCCTGCATCCTCCACGTGTAGCTTATGCCTGATCCACGACATGTTTCTCAATCTCCGCCGAGTATTTATTACTGAAAGAAGACTTTTTACTTCATCCAACTACTCGAGCAAATCTATGCAATTCGGTCAAAGAAAATATAAACCGACCCATACACACGGGAATTAGATGTATCAAACATATTAATATGGATGTTATTTAAAAGATATCAACGATATATTTTAAAAAAAATATTTTTTATATAATGATTTTAGACTTTTAGTTATACAAAGAGAAATCGTGGAGTAGTTTATTTAAGTTATGATTAATAATTTTGTATCATTTTAATAAACTTACAATATTATTTTTATGAACTTAATTTTTTTAATTAACTTGCAATATTATTTTTATGAATTTAAGTTGATAATTGCAACATGAAGTTGGTCCATAATATAATTTGCCGTTACTATCCATATATCAACGTAGTATTGCATGTCCATTCAGGCTTTTAATTATTCCGGTATAAGCGTAACATTGCCCCCTAACTTGTTAGGAAATTAAAGTAGAGTAGATTTAGTGTTTTAATTATTTCTTTATCTACATTATATTATCCCTCAACTGTTACAAAAGTAATAATTTTATCATTCCTGTCTGTCTAAATTTAGGCATCGCCATTTGGTATCATTCATCATTGAATGGGTCATGGGTAGTGTTGATAAAATGAAGGAGACGATCATAATATAAATTATTAGTACATAGAGAATGGAAGTTTAATTAAAGAATTATTTATATATACAACTCATACGTTTGTAAGCTCAACTGGAAGATAGCGGCTTGAAATATATATGCATTGTATCTGCACGAGGACTTCACTATCTACACACTGCTTCTGATCGAGATGGCAATTATCCATCTAGATGTGACCTCAGACAATATATTGTTGGACGGAGACTAGTGAAAGGTCAAGTCTAACACAAGTGATTAGGAAAATTGTTTGGGGATGTCTGCACGTTCAGCATCCTGCCTCTAGAAAATGTATGTGGCGGTATAAAATAAAGCTACGTCTTCACTACTAGCTACAATTTTTGACGTATACGTAGTAATAAATACTTTATCCTAACAAGTGGTATTAAAACCAGGAAACGGGCGGGCAGAACGGTAGGAAGGCCTGATTCATCAAAGTTGGCAACTTTTGTTGCATATATATGACATTTTTCGGTGTTGAGCAAATATTTGAAATAACAGGAATCATTTGATTCAAGTAGGGGTGTCAAAATGGATCGAAGTCTACGGGCTAGCTTTAACCGTACCCTTCGCATTTCTTATTAAGACCTACAAAATTTTACTTGCAAAAATACGGGCCTCAAGGGCTTAGCCCGTGCGGGTTGGTGGGTTATGTGGGTTAGCCAACCGGGCCACGGGCCAATCCACGGGCTTCTGTGTGTGTAGCCCAACAACTCGCAGTTTTGGGTTAGGGCCAACCCAACCCAACCCAAAAAAAAAAAAAAAACATTTAGCCCAAACCGATAAACTCGACAGCTCTGCAGGACTAGTCCAAAACCTAGCAAGTTGGCCTTATTGACATCCCTTGGTTCAAGCACTAGCAATTAGATATATAATAGGAATATCAAGCCAAATAGATCGAAATAGCAATTATATATGATCCTCTAGTTACTGTTTTACCTCCCTTTTTCAATAGTATACTATTGCATTTTTCACCAGCTTTTACCAGCTTGTTAGAAAGCTCTATTTGGATATTATTTTGTAGTTCTGAAAATGCTTTGGCTGGATTAGCTCCAAATCATATCATATAATACAACGGACTATAGGGAATGGTCCCCTGTTATGTCATTGTTACTCTTTATCGCTACCAATGCAAAAACCAAGTGTGAACTGTACTGTACTGTTCTCTCATTTGTCAGTATGAAATCACATTATTGTCTCACACATTGACCACCCATGTTCATTGGCTGCTGTCAATATAAGATTTGCTACATTTGAATCGTAGAATAATGATGTTTCAAAAGAAAGTATATATGATTTCTTGTGCTTGATATAAGTGTAAATACATGCTTCAATAAAATTGTGATTTGTAGTGGGGATAATAGTACTTGACCAAAACTAGTTTAATGATATTCTCTTAAAATCTTTTGTTAGAAATTAGATAAACTTTTATTTAAGGTTTACACTTATTTATTTAGATTTACTTGTGGTGAGGTAATATGGTACGCATACTAATGACCTGGTCAAGAGGCTAACCAGACCTAAATTAAATCCCGCCTTCAAGGTAGGGAACCAGTCACCAAGATCGGGACAAGACAATAAAATGGTCAATGACTCAATTCTACCACCACTCGGCCTACTATTATGGATATGACCTCCGGAATCAACACGTGTTGTGACTGACCTAAGTTGTCAGTGTTGCACTGCTGCATTAGAATTCATACCCATCAGCAAAGAGCCCAACATGTGTCCCTATTTTGACACCATAAATAGATACCTCTCTAGATTAGCAAAGGAATCTGATTTCTTAAACTTAGTGCACTTCCCATACCAACCCTTATAGAGCCTCCTAAGCTCCTTTATTATTCTACTTGGATTGTATTACGGATCCATATATTATCAATAAAATATCTATTGCCTTATTAAATACCCTTATCTAAAAGGGATTTTCATTGAAAAAAATCATCAGAAAAATTAAAAGTGTTCAAAATATTTTAATTTGAAATGTTAAATGACAAAAATAATAGTATGAGACTAAATTTAAAATTGACACCAAAAACAAGTTGAAATTAACTCTTAATTAAATAAGACATAGCGGAGGAGACAAAATTGAAATTAACGGGGTGAAGTTATGAATTATATATTGTATGGGTTTGCAGATATTGTGAGACAAAGTGTGCAGAGAGGAAGGGGTATAGATGGAAAGGGGTCCCCCATACCCTTGTATAAAGGGAACATATCAAACATGTCCAACTCAAATCCGAATCTAATATTCCTTTTACCAGACAAGAATTGACTACATTATAACATCTTATCAGAATCAAATCATTCTAAATCCCACATTTTCATTTCTCTCACCCACTATATATTTTTTTCTATATATTACTCCCTTTCTCATTTTATTTTATATAATGCAATTTCAAGATTGTGTTATCACACAAAATGACTAAGAAATTAAGAATACCAACATTTGAAAATCAATAATAATAATAAGTTTAAAAAATTACAAGCCAACAAAAACCGCACATAGGATATAGGAGGGGGTAATTGGCTTTGCTGTTGTATAACACATGGAGAAGAAAGAAAAGAAAAGAAAGAACTAATGTTATACCTAGTATTCTTGTTTCATTCCTCTGTCTTAGGAGATTCAAGTAGTTCAGGTGAGGAAGGTGATGATGAAGTGGAGGGTGGGGAGGACGATGACGATGATGATGATGAAAGATCGGTTGACGGATTTGGAGACAGCAATGGTGATGGTGAAGGTAAGGGAGGCGATGAATCCTCGGACATTTCTTGTAACTTTCGCTTGTTTATCCCACTGTCTTCTCTTGGATTCTTGTCGTCCTCGCCAAACATGTGACTCTTCAATCGTTTTAAATCCGACAGTTTCACTGGCTTCAACAAAAAATCTTCCGCCCCCTCTTCCAGACATCTGCTATTATCACATAAAGGCAACAGAAGATTTTACATCGAAAACGGTTCGTCTAAGTGCAATGTGTTTATAGTAAACCATCAGAACAAAAGCAACTCTGGAAAGAAAACTATTTAGGCAGAAAAGTACTCTGTTTTTTATCTGTTTAGTAAAGTACATATTTACAGTTCAAGTAGGTGAATTGAGGGATCCCAAAATCATGTGCATTTCCTTCAAAGTTTACCACAATAGAACTAAATTTTTATACAAAACGGCTATTCTTTATGGATAAACAACATTGGAAATCTCTGAATATGATTTTCTATTGCATGATCTCCAACGCACTATTATAGTATGTTAAATGCATTAAACTAGTGAACAAGTGGCAATCAGTTTATTGATTTAAGTCATCTAAGACAGACTGATTAAGTTTTCAAAAAAAAAAAAATGACAGACTGATTAACAAACTGTTTCTCTAAAGTCAATCAAGCAAACAATTTATTGTTAACAAATGGCAATCCCAATCGGAGCTCTCTGCGTCTCTTTACCTCCTTTTTCCTAACAAAATTTCAATAAGAAAGAAGGAGAATGATAGGATCTGCAATTTTCGTGCATTTACTCTTCTTCGTTCTATTTTCCTTTAAGAAACAAACAAGAACATTCACACCCTGTGGAGGGTTTAAACAGTAATGTTAAACAGTCAAACCATCTCGAATGATTAAAAAGAGGTTTTCGTGTTCTTGAATGAAGTATAGTCCAATATTCAGTTGTAAATTCATGGCAATCTCAAAATGGAAACAACAACAAAGCAGGCATTGAAGAAATCAACACTAGTACATTAAAAAATACCTGTCAATTCTTGCCAAAACATTCTCAGATGACATTATGACAACAGGAATTTCCCTAAAAGATGATCCCTGTTCATAAAAACAAACTAGGTAAAAATAAAATAAATGAACACAAATACTTTTCCAGTTCAAGTCAGTTTTTTATCAGCATGTCTTACAAGCCAAAATAGAAACAACTAAAAATATAGTACAGAAAAGGGACCTTAATCTTTTTGAGCAATTCATAGCCCGTCATTCCAGGCATGCAATAATCTGTGATTATCATATCCACCTTCAAACCCTAAATTCACATCCACAAAACAATCATCAATCAAATTTTGCTGATTCCAAACCCATAAATATTCTACATTATGAAAGAGACAAAAAAAAAAAAAAATCATCAAATTTATGGAATTCACTTACATCAAACCCAACAGAACTCTCTTCCCTGTCCAATCCTAAGAATTGCAGAGCTCTACTCCCACTATCCACTGCTGTCACTGCAACAAACAAATATTCGTTTTTCTTACAATCTCAGTGAACATGGAAACTAACAAAGCAGTTGCGAATTTTCAGGGCGAAATTCCACCTTTGCAGGATGTAATTTTGAGCAATTTCTCGATTACTTTCCTGTCGACGAGGCTATCGTCGACGGCGAGGACATGAACGTCGTGAGATTCTGAGGGAAGCGACAATCCGGCGGGTCCCTCAGCCCTCCGCCACCGTGAAAACACCCCGTTCCTCGCCATCTCTCCCACACAGCTGAATTCGCAAGCTTGCTTTTGCTTTTTCAGGAAAAAAGCAAAAGATTATGGTGGTGTAGGTGATTTGAAGCTCATATGATATATGGCAAGAACAAAATCGAAACTGAATCTCTGTGATTTCCTATATGATTTGCTGTGCGATTTCCTATACGATGCACGTTGCCATCTTTCCTCGCGCACAGCACATATACAAGGCTAGGCCGTCTCTTTCTCTTCTGATTTTTGAATGTGTACATTCAAGGGCATTTTTGGAAAGCTACTCCCCCCATAGCACTATTATACTTGTTTAATGTTCTTAATGGAGCAATACCAATTTTGGTTCCACGACTGTTAACAAAATAATATTTTTGGTCTACGTGTTTAATTTCAATCAATTTTGATCTAACAACTATTGTTTTAGTACTAACTTTTATCCATAATTATTATTTTAGTGTCAAAGTTCATCACGTCGGTCACCCATCCGTTTAAAACGTGTAAAAATTTAAAATTGTTAAGGGTATTTTTGTTCTTTTCAACTTAATATCTCAATTTGAGCCTGAATAAATGGATTTAAGTCCTAAGATCGATTAAAATTCACAATTTTCCTCCTCATTTTACCTTATTTGAGGAGAAGAACTGTGAATGTGACTGATTTTATAGCTTAAATATAATCTCTTTATTCATTAGGGATTACAACGGGGCGGTGCGGGGCGGGGAATATACTCCCCGACGGGGAACGGAAAATAGTCCTCATCCACGTTCTCGTGAATAATTAGGCGAGATGAGAATTTCCCGTTCCTGACAAATTCGTAGTCAAAATCTTAAATTAATGTAATTTTAATTTTAAAAACTATGATTTTAATTCTAAAGAATTATATACACTAATTTATCAAGTCACTTATAAAAATTGTAAATGCAACTTTTTTTTCTTCAAAATGTTAAATAAATTGTTGACTTTTATGTTATCAGTAAAAATATTACTATATTAATACAAAAATAGTAAATATATTCATTCAAAATATTATACTACGTATAAATTGTTGGTTATCATGAAATTGATAAAAGAAAAATATCAATATACTTTGTAAATATATGGTGCATCAACCATAAGATTAATTTTCCTTATAAATGTTAAGTATACAAATGATACTAGACAACTTAGCCAAAATCAAACCTTTGTAAATATATGGTCAGGAAGACAGCCTACTCCTTACGGTCAGATATAGAAATAATTCCCGAGCTAATATATAGGCAATATGATTTGCTGATCGTTTGGCAAAAGAGATAAAAACATCAGGAAGGGATGATAATAAATATTTTACATCTAATAAAATAAGATCAAATTGTGAGTGTAGTTCTGATTTTTCATCCAGCCGAGGGTTTCTGCCTCCTTGACTGAGTAAATGTCAGGCCAGGGGAGACTAGCTGCTGCGATGAAAGCCCCTTGATCATCTCTTACAAGTCATTGAAACACATTCGTCACTCGGTAGTGTCTACAACAACATCCACATTAATCTCGAGCCAGCCAGCATTTTGTTTTTACCAATCGATGAAGTCAGAATGGTGTGAAAGTTGGAAATCATCTTTGTCATGCACTTCTGACCATTGAGTGAGATGATGTTGGGCGTCGGCCATGTTAGCCAAGTTCTGCTCGATTCGAGACATGACGTCGTGACTTATCATAGAGAGATTTGGTTAAATGACTTACCATTGCAAGTTTTTTGGCCCAGTAGATGAGCTAAATACTTCCTCCATCCAGCAGACTTCAACAATGTGAGTAGGCCCATTATCAATTTTCTTCCTCTTGAGCCCAGTAGTGTCCATAGGCCCAATAACTCGTACCGTTTAGTCTGAATTTTGGTTGCATGATGTGGTTATGTATTCTTAATTAAACTTGTTGCTAATAACTATGGAGTATTAAACATTTTGTTATAAGAGAAACACAAATAAACTTATTATTGTCACAAAAATGAAAAACGTCATAACATAAAGCGCAGCACGCATAACATATAAATACCATAATTAATTAATCAATTAATTCAATATCCATACATAACAAATTAAAACATATACTTCAAAGTTCAAATGCAAAACTCATCAATCCTATATATATTACACTTGATCTATTTTTTCTTCGGTGTAACCTAAGGTTTCTACCGTCGAACACGCTAAATTACAAACCCGTCTAAAGATGGACACCTGAAAAGATCTGATATATCATACAATGTCCAGTTGTCCTTTATCCACCGAAAACCAGAACACGCCCCATCCTTTACTTTCTCCACGCCTTTGGAACTTAAGACCATAATGTTACCCACCTTTTGGCTCTCCTTAATCCGTCGAAACCCCACCTTAATCGTCGACATCATCGTATCGTTACGTTGTTGGTTTAATATGATATGGGGTTAATTAACGTATGATGTGTTGAGAAATAGAGACAACGTCAACTTATCCTGACACTCTATAGAAAAAGGATAACAACTAAACCAGAAAAAAATGTATATGCCGTGTTACAATAACACTACTTTAAAAGCGTTGTTTACCTAATAACGGTGTAGTTAAGGATCCCGACACACAGACTAGCTGAGCTAAGCTTACACCAGGATGATGGGTTGATGGATAGGTTAAATGGGGTTTATATAGACCGCATGGAGGCGTTGCCCGTGGTCACTGGGAAAGTGCGATGAATTGGATTGTGTTCAATGGGATCTTGACAAAGTATAGGCTGTCATGGTTGACTCTTCAGAGCAACTATGTTTCATCGTGTATTCTAGAATAGAAATATAGAATATTCTTTAACATTTTTTTTTTCAGAAAATAAAATGAAATTCTTGTATATAGGCTGTCATGGTTGACTCTTTGACCTCCCATATTAAATATCTATTATTGTGCGGATGTTTCAAATTCTTATTAAGTCCGTTTTGGTATGGGATGCACAATACATTCTGTATTTTGATCCACGATATAAATTGTCCTTGTATCATAGTTCCTTTTCATATTAACTGTGTTCTATTCCATTGATTTGGTACCTATGGGATGTGAGAAGAATACTTGATAATTCAATTTTCTTAAAAACTTTATGTAGATAACATTTAAATCTTATAAAATAACACCCAATTCAAGAAGAATGCTAGCTAAAAAGGCTATTTTAATAATAATAATGATAAAAGTGATTATCACTATTAGAATTTCGTGGATCTTCAAAGTAACCGATCATTCCCACTACTAGAATAGAATTCATGGTATGAGTGACATACCACAATAATGAAAATTTGTGGTGAAAGTAAGAAAGAGTCTTGTGGCCGGGTACTAATAGAGCTCGTGTTCTAACTCTAAGAAGTTTTAAGTAAGGCCGTAAGGGTGACGTCAAGTTAGCAAGTTAATTCTGACTGTGTAATGATTTGATTGCTCAATGTATTTATTTTAGTCAATTATATTATCATCTAGTATAGGTGTCTAATCCACAAATTAGGAGAATTTTTTCAAATTAGGTAAAAATTTATTGTATCTGCCTGATTTTCATTTTCTTAATTACACTTTAATTAGTCTAAATTTTAGTTGCATGATGTAGTTATATATGTATTCTTAATTCAATTACAATCGTGTGAACAATACTATCAAATAATGTATATTCAATACATAAAAAATGTATTTTTAGTATATAAAAATGTACTTTATTTTTGTTATGGTCCACGTAGCACTATGGTCCATACAATAATTTGTCTTCTTATTGAAACTTAGCTTGTTGCTAATAACTACGGAGTATTATATTAAGGACATATGTGACTGACATATTCTATCTTTGTATAGTTGTTATAACTTCTTACTATCTTCTCTCCTATGGACACTATTTATAGCTGATTTAGTTTACGTCAATAAATCATTAAGTTCATAAACTCTATATATTAGACATTCAGTTGTAAGAGAAACACAAATAAACAAAAATACCAAAATTAATTAATTAATTCAATATCCATACATAACAAATTAAAACATGCAACTTAAATGCAAAACTCATCAATCCTATATATATTACATCTGATCTATTTTTTCGGTGTAATCTAAAATTTCTATTGTCCGCAGACACGCTAAATTACAGACACCTCTAAAGATGGGAGAGCTGAACAGATCTATTTGCTATTTTGCTTCTTGTATATATGTATCATACAATGACGACTCGTGAATTGTGAGCAGTGTTGCGGCACTTGTCCTTTATCCACTGAAAACCAGAACACGCCCCATCCTTCACTTTCTCCACGCCTTTGGAGCTTAAGACCATAATCTTATCCAACTTTTCGCTCTCCTTAATCCGTCGAAACCCCACCTTAATCGCCTCAAACTGTTGGCTCATCTTGCTCGACAACTTTGAGGTAAACCCACCGTTGTCTCCTCCGCTCGCCGGCTCGCTGCTAAGAGTTTCTGGATCCCACGTGTCTGCCGCCCGGCGGCCGGAGTTCTTGCGGGATACGCTGAACGACGACGATGACATCATTTTACGTTGTTGGTTTAATCTGATATGGGGTTAATTAACGTAGGACGATATATGGGTGGATGGATAGGTGAAATGGGGTTTATATAGACCGCATGGAGGCGTTGCCGGCGGCCCCTGGGAAAGTACGATGAATTCGATGGGATCTTGGAAAAGTATAACCGTATAGGCTGTCATGGTTGACTCTTCAGAGCCACTATGTTTCATTGTATGTTCTAGAATAGAAATATAGAATATTCTTTAACATTGTTTTTTCACAAAATACAATGAAATTCTTGTATATAGGCTGTCATGGTTGACTCTTTGACCTCCCACATTAAATATCTAATTTTCTGCGTATGTTTTTTTTTTTTGAACAACAATAACAACATTAATTCATTAATCAGAGGATCGAACAATTACAACAAAGCGCAAGAGAATTACAATATGACAAAGATACAACTTTCTTAGCCAAGCTATAGAAATTTGAATCGCAAAATGTTTTACAAAGTTGAAGTTAAGATCCTTATAAGGACTTAAAGCTTCTTTTGAGTCTTCAATAATCTGGCTAAAAATAGGCAAGCCTCGTTGAAAAGTCTTGCACACCACCAAGGTCTTCAATTCATCCATTGACAAAATTCCCGCCTGAAATTTATAAGGGGTTGCCTGCCGAACGGGCTGAAAAGCATATTATGGTTCGGAGGCAATTTGATATTGTCATCGTCGCTGCCCCGGAGGAATAACGCGCACACCAAGACTATTTTACTCATATAGCGCACCATTAGAACCCCGTCAAAAGAACAGGAGATAGAAACTCGTCAAAAAAACGAGATGGACAACTCGTCAAAACAAACGAGATAAAGTACACAATATTAATTAGAAAGACAAAAGCATAGAAAGATGAAAAGTAGGGTGGAAAAACCAAAATAGGTTGGTGGCTCAAAAATCACGGATTCCAAGTTACCAACACAAAACCCAACAAACTAAATATATTATTTTATTAAAAGAAAGAGAGACGGGAGAGGAAGCTGAAGCGGCGGCGGTGGGAGGCAAAGGCGTGGCTGCGTTACCGGCGGTGGGGCGGAGGTGAGAGGCGAGGGCTTGGCTGCGCGGTGGCGGAGGAGATGCTGCGGTGGTGGCGGCGGAGGTGCGGTGAGAGTGGGAGTTAAAGGTGTTACGGTGTGGAAGGCGGAGGAGTTGCGGCGATGGGTGGGGCGAGGCTGCGAAGATGGGTGGTGTTGGTGACCGGCGCAGAGGTGGGAGGCGGAGGAGAGAGGTGGAGGAGCCGCGGTGGTGCAAGTCGGAGGTGCGAGGGAGAAGAAGAGGACGGTGGCAGTTGTCAAAGAGGGCAGGCGCCGCCTCCGCTACGCAAGCGGAGGCGGCGACCGCCGGAAAGAAAGGAGAGAGCCGGCAACTGCCGGAGGAAAAGAAGGAAGCGGAAAAAAAGGCTAGAGAGAAAGAGGATGCTCTGCACGGAGTAGCAGAGTTAAAGGTAAAATATTTTCTGCCTATGTTGAGTATACAGTGAATAAACAGAATATCTAACGGAAGACTGAATTGATTGGGTGAGCTTTTGAAGGTTGAAAGATCACATTTAGTGCAATTGAAAGTTGAAATATAAAATTGAGAATGAGCTATAGTCGAGAGAACATTTTAGCAAAAAAGAAAAAGAAAAAAAAACTCATTTTCATAAAGTTATATACTAGATTTGGTGTTTAAATAGGCGGTTGGCCTGTTTTTATAATTCAAAAATCTTATTATGTGTAAAAATAAATGTTGTGCTTTATTGAAAATTTTAGGGCATGACCCTGTAGATTAGGAGACGATCTTTAACTATGATATCAAATTATCAATTTCTTGTGTGTCAAATTATCTTCCTTTAATAATTTGATATTCACTATCTTGCTAAAGTTATGCATATGATAGTCACGTATTATGATATACTTGTGTAACCTTTGATTTTTTTATTTATTTTTTTGACTCATTGTCTTGTGATTATAAACTTACAATCTTGTAGTTAAACATTTGGAGGTAACCAATGAATTTTTAAAAAAAAAATCAAAAATTTTTATTGTCACGTCA
Source organism: Ipomoea triloba (assembly GCF_003576645.1). Lineage (NCBI taxonomy): Eukaryota > Viridiplantae > Streptophyta > Magnoliopsida > Solanales > Convolvulaceae > Ipomoea > Ipomoea triloba. The sequence continues at coordinate 3,898,404 of NC_044929.1, forward strand.
TGATATGAAAGATTTTTGGAGAATATATATTAGTCAAACTTTGTTTTCATTGTCAATATGTATCAAACAAGAAATGAGCACTAAAAATAACAAAATACCATCAAATTTAACTACCGATTAAGTATTTACAAATTTTAATGATTTACCTATATAAATTTGTTGGTAAGTTAAATAGTTACAGATTTCAATGATTTATTAATAAATTGTTTTATAAGTAAATTTAATTTTTCTTGATTTTTAAAGAAGAATTGGGACATAATTTATGAGGTCAAGAAAGCTTGCTAGGCAGGTAAACTAGTGGTCTAATGGGCAGTTCATTATTTGCCTTTCTTTTACAAATTTCTTATTTATATATATATATATATATATATATATATATATATATATATATATATATATATATCAAAGAATAAGAAAATAAATAGAAAATGAGTCACACTTGTGTGAGACCGTCTCATGTGTCACAATTTGTGAGATGGGTCAAGTCAATATAATTTGGGTTATAGTTTATGAGTTAATATTATGGATATTAGATTTGTGCTATAAAGTATTATGTTTAATGTTTATTGATAGGGAATATATATCGGTCTACGAGCCCTCCATACCAAGTACTTGGTCGGTTACGAATCGTCTTGGCAGCCGGAAAAACCTCAACCTTAACCGACTAGAAATTTGTTGATGGCCGACCCAACCTGAAGGTTCATTAGGTCGGCGGACTGGTAGGCTGTAATCTTAGCTTTCATGTGCTCAGTGCCGACCTGACCTCCCAGCAGAGAGCCCAAGCATGTACGCCTAACGCTTGAACAACTAATCCTGGGGGGTGTACGCCTAACGCCCGGGGGGCGTTCCCTTGACATCCTTACACACAGCCGATCACATATGAATTCGTCTATGATTTATTGCTCGTACACATCCGATTGTTTTGTTACAATGTAGTATTTGTTCATAACTACTTTCTCAATCTACTACTGAAGCACAAAGAGTCAATATTGCCTCCATTAAGCCTTCAGCCCGCAACCTCCCATATGAGAGTGTAACTTGGTGCCACTAGACCACAAGGTCTTGGTTGAGGTATTATGTTTAATGCTTAAAGTATTGATTATATATTTGTGATTTGAAGTATTACATTTATGTGATAAAGTATTATGTTTAACGCTTAAAGTATTGATTACATATTTGTGCTATGAAGTATTGCATTTAGGATATAAAGTATTATGTTTAATGCTTAAATTAAAGTATTAAATACATCTACATGCGGACAGTGTATTAGATTTGTGCTCTATGAAGTATTAGATTTGTGTGCTATAAAGTATTATGTTTAATACTTAAAGTATTGATTATATCTACCTGTAGACGGAGTATTAGATTTGTACTATAAAATATTATGTTTAATGCTTAAAGTATTGATTATATCTAGTGCAGACGGAGTATTAGATTTGTACTATAAAGTGCTATGTTTAATGGTTAAAGTATTGATTATATCTATGTTCAGATTTGGTATTATGTTTGTGCTATAAAACATTAGATTTGTGATATAAAGTATTATGTTTAATGCTTAAAGTATTTGATTATGTATACCTGTAGACTGTGTATTATATTTGTGCAATGAAGTATTATCTTTGCTTACAGTTTTGATTATATATGTGTGATTTGAAGATTTACATTTATGTGATAAAGTATTATTTTTAAGGTCGGAATTCTGGCAGATGCCTTGACTGCATGGGCAGCTGCTGAGTAGGAAATGGACGGACCCAACGAGAATATCCTTGATGCAGGTGACGACATAGAACTCAAAAGGTGACGCCGGAGGTTTCACTTGAGATGAAGTCAGGTGAGATTCAAAAGAGGAACTTCTTGTTCCAAGTGGGGTTTTCTCCGCTGAATCGGTCGATACTTGTTCCGAGCTTGGCAAAGGAGTTGACCCAGGCAAGAGCGTATGTTTGCATTCGGCAAAGGTAGGAGCTTGAGATCGTGCGCCACATATTGACCCATATTATAAAATATCCAACCCGTTTTACGAATTGAGATTCGTGAGACGGTCTTACACAAGTTTTTGCCATAAAAAATTATTTAAATTTAATTTAAATCATTGTATTAGAAGGTATGTCAAAAATATGTAAATGGAACATAAAATGTTCATGATATGTTTTCATCATGATATGATATCATTAATTTGTTTTATATCAATGAAATTTAAAAATAAATAAATAAATAATATACTTATTTTTTTAAATACTTATGATTGTTTACAAAGTAGTATCTGTTCTACACTTATATGACCACCCATTTAGAATGACAAACGGAATGCTATCACACTACTTGGTAGTTGGCTACTTTTTTATTTATTTATTTAAACGGCTTTTAGTTATATCTTTAACTTTTAACTATGTTTAAATACTGCTAAAGACCTTTCGGGGTGGGTTCGAGGCTCAATAATACTCAAAAAAAAAAAAAAACTATGTTTACATACTTAAAATTATTCTTTTTAAATTTTCAAATTATATTTTATGAAACTATATTTTAAACTACAAGTTGATATAAAATTAAAAAAAGAAAAAAAGAAAAAAAAGTCCAACTCTGCAACTCACATTAACTGTAAGTAACATGGCACTATGATCAATTAATCATTGTTTGACAAAGTCCATCCCTACCCTTTCTTTATAATATTTAACTTGATTGAGTTCTTTTAATGTTACACTTGGGGTATTATCAAAATGTCAAGAATAATACTCCGTATCATGTTATTATGTTAATGCTATTAAATGGATTATAGCTTTATTATATATTTTTAATTTGGGACAATTACAGATAACTTGGTTAAACTATTAACTTAGTAACTCCGAATTAAGCTCGTGAGTTACTCAATTGTGTTTTGAGAAGCTCAAATTCGCCTTGATTCATTACTTGAGCTACTATAGATCAAGCTCAATTTAACAATAATCAAATCAAATTTGTGTAGCTCACAAATAATTTTGTTCATTTACCATACCCCCAATTTTCAACAGTTATTGCGTGGACAGTAGTCCTCACATCTGTGTGGACCACGGTTAAAAAAATGATGTTATTTTGCGTAAATATTTTTTTCACGCAACTTACTGCAACATACATTTTTATAACTCATAATTTACATTATTCTACTTCATAGGATGTGTTTGAAAACCTGAAAATCCAGGTTTTCAGTGTTTGGCTAGAAGCTAAAAATGAAAGTCAATAAAAAATAGGGGTGTAGTCGATGAAAAATAGATGTGATTTTTCGAAAAATGACTTCCCTTTTTTGGGAAGTCATTTTTTGTTTGTAGCAGTGGAACAACCCATCACTCCCGTCGTCGCCACCACCCCCACCACCACTCACTACCCCACCACCCACCACCACCACCGCTATTGTATATTTTTAATTATACTATTTTAAGAGTGATAAAAAATAAAATAAAATGTGTTCAAACTTCAAACAAAAAAAAATACTTATCACACGTCAACTCGCCAACACCCCCACCTCAAACCTCATGGCTCCTTATAAAGCTTCTTGCTTTACTTCAACTCAGTCAATCTAACTCAAATCCAAAATGAAAGCTTATATATTTCTTGGATTTTATACTTTACTCCTTTCGTTTTCAAGCATTCTAAATCCAAGCAGTGCCCATTTCTTCCCAAACATTTCATCCATTCCTCGTACATTGGTCGGAAATGGCAGCGCCGGCTGGGACGTTTTCCAGAAATTTCTGGGCTCCCACACCGGCAAGAACATAGCCGGATTAGCAAAACTCAAGAATTATTTCCAGCATTTCGGCTACATTAACGCCTCTTTCGCCTCCAACTTCACCGACGACTTTGACGATATTCTCAAGTCCGCCGTCAAAACTTATCAGCTCAACTTCAACCTTAAACCCACCGGCGAGCTCGACGCGCCGACCATCGGGCATTTGGTCATACCCAGATGCGGAAATGCGGATATCATAAATGGTTCGTCAGTAAGATTTTCTCTAATAATATATATTATATATTAAGCCTTAATTAAGTAAGATTTTCTCTAATAATATATATTATATATTAAGCCTTAATTAAGTAGTGACTATGCTTATTAAGTAATTTGATAGGACTAAATAATTAAACTGTTTTTGTTTTCGCATGAAGTTAGTTTTCTGTAGACTGTATGGTTAAATTATTTATATCTAACACAGTGAGGACAGGCAACTTTAAGGCGGGGTCGTCGAATGGAACTGCCCCGGGCGTGGCGCATTACTCCTTCTTTCAGGGCCAGCCGCGGTGGCCGGCGGGAAAGACGGAGCTGACCTTCGCGTTCCTGCCGGAGAATCAGCTCTCCGACGTGGTGAAGGGGGTTTTTGCTCGGGCGTTTGACCGGTGGTCGGAAGTGACGCCGTTGACTTTCACGGAAACGGCGTCGTTCAGTGCAGCGGATATTCGGGTCGGGTTTTTCAGAGGGGATCACGGCGACGGGGACCCGTTCGACGGCGCGTTGGGGACGCTGGCCCACGCGTTTTCCCCGCCGGACGGGCGGCTCCACATGGACGGCGACGAGAATTGGGTGCTCGACGGCGACTTCTTGAGCTCGGCCGGGTCGGTCTTATCCGCCACGGATCTGGAGTCGGTTGCGGTTCATGAAATCGGGCATATATTGGGTTTGGGTCACTCGTCGGTGGAAGGGGCAATCATGTACCCGACATTGCCGGCGATGACCCGGAAAGTGGAGCTGACCGACGATGATATTCAAGGGGTCCAAGAGCTTTACGGGTCGAACCCGAACCCAAATGGTGCATTGCCGACGTTGACTCCCAGTAACCAGAGGGACACAAGTGGCTCCGCCATTGTTTCTGATGCTTATTGGGTTCATAAGTTTTTATTGGTTATTGTATTATTACCTATATCTCTTTTTTAAACTTTTCCTATTTATTCTAAAAATAAATAAATAAATTTTGATGTGGTATCTTACATTTCAATATTTGTTTTTACCTCTGAATTGTATGAGTGACTCTTCTATGAGGTCTTTTATGAATTCTTATCTATGAAACGAGTCAGTCAAGATGGAAATATAATATTTATACGGAAAAATATAATACTAATCAAGAATAAAGAGTTTATTACTTAAAAGGAAAATTGTAAGTAATATTATTGAAAAAAAAATGTACTCGATAATCCTTTTAAGAGCAATAATGCTACAAATCCTTCATGTATTTTCCTTAAAAAAAATTTCTCCTGAGGTAGCATCATCTCAGTGCGTGGCTGTCACTTTATGCGCCCAGCTGGCGCGTGCAGTACGCGCGCGCCTGAGGCGACCCTAACTGATCTGCTTTTTTAATTTTATAAATCATATTTGTTTTATTTTTTCCTCTCCTCCCACTTTCTCTTTCCTATTCACACTTACAAAAAATCCCCTAAAAAACTGTGAAATAACCTATTGATAAGGATGCTCTTATAAGTAGTAGGGAGCAACGTACTTCCAAATTGGTCAGATAGTTATTTTGGTAATCACAAGATTTTAAGTTAGACTTTTCGTGGGTGCTATCTATTAAGGCTGACTTCATCTAGAGCACACTTTCTCATAGCGGTTGCACAGTTTTTCGTAAATCAAATACTTCTTGTAGCATGAAATGGTATAATAATTAAACATAAACAAATTACATCGCAAGAAGTATAGCATCACTTACACCAAAAGTTATAGCTAATAACAAAGGCACAACTTTATTTCTTTATACCACCACAAATTTTTGAGATGCTGGGTGCTGGACTTGGCCCTTTTAATCTCTTTACCGGCTTACGCCCAACAATTCGCCAACCATTAAATGTTAGACTTAACCTTTACCGGCCTCCGCCCAACCGAAAAAAATTGTTTGAAATCCTTAATTTTAAAGAGAAGAAACCAACCTAAGATTTTCTTTACAACATTCAATGATTTTTACATAAAGAGTTGAAGGGTAGGTGTATAAGTGTATTCATGAACCTACCAAGGTACAAGCCATTAAAAAGTATAAGGTACAAGTAATTAAAGCCCAAAAATATATATTCAAAGCATTTAAGAGGTCATCAATCAACACGGAACTACTTCAACCAACTCCTCACTCTTGTCCTCTACTCATGTCTTCTTCTTGCATGTTGTGCTCATATCTTCTTCAATTCCTCTATATATGCATATGTCTTCTTCCAAATAAAAAATAAAAAAAGACGGCGGGGGTGGGAGAAAAAGAGAAGGGGAGCGAAGATACAAGTTTCAAACTACATTCATGGGCAATTTCTTTACCTTTATTTGTAGTTAAACTTTAATAGAGATTTGAATTCAAAGTGATATCTATTTACATAGGTTGTTTTTAATTCAAGAGAATCTATTCGATCTTTCTAATTTTTTTAAGGCTTGTGTTTGTGTAATTTAACTCTTAATTGCATATAGAACCCTAATAAAGTTGTATGTGATTTTTGTGGGTTAAATTGATCATGAGAATGGCTTTTAACTTAGGTACCACAAACACACTTGAGAGCACACTATGAGATCAGAATAGATCTTTACTATAAGATTTTATATTGCTAGAACTTAAATAGTTAAATTTTGTAGGTATAATAAGACTAGGATTTGCATAATTTATTTTATATATCTGACCATGAGACTAGTAGTGACATTAGAAATCAATTCTTCACACTTAGGATTTTAAATTTTATTTACCAAAATAGGATAGTCTTAAGCTACCATGGGAATGGACATTCTGATATTAGATTATCAGATCATCAGGCTCGCAGCGTCGCAGTAAGAAATCTGTACGTTGCAGCAGTCCTTTCACACCTTTTATCAATGAGTTGAATGGTATACGAGAGCTATGGATACCAATAGCGTTTGTAGTTCAACGGTTAGGATAATTGCCTTCCAGACCCGGGTTCAACTCCCGGCACCTCTTTTGTTCCAGGTTTTCTCAATACTCTCTATTGAATCATTTTATTCTGCAAGCAATGCAATTTTGGTCTACAGGTTTATAACAGAATCTCATTAGTGGGTAACAGCATTGTTAGATTCATGTTTAAAAATGGAGCTGCAGAATCCCATGTAAGTTCCACGTTTCTCAGTTTATGCACAGCTCTGAGTAGGGAGAGAAGAATGAACACTAATTTAACGGATTACAACAGATCTGCAGAAATTTATAAAACCGTATCCGTTTGAATGATCACGATTTGCAATGAATATCACGTGATCATCATCATCCTCCTTTCCAGTTTACACCCAATAAATACAGTCTCAGAATCCATAAAATTAAAATTACAATTAGCAGTTTTCATTTGTAAAGTATATCCGTTTGAATGAGCACAATTTGCGATGAATGTCATGTGATCATCGTACTTGCCTCCTCGTTTTTTTTTTTTTTTTTTTTTTACTTGCCTCCTCGTTAATGAAGCAACTTTGTAGAAGATACGTTGTTGTCTGTTACTTTGAATAACACAATCATTATTGCATGGACCATTATTTTTGTATTGTAGGTAAATTATTTTAAGGTACATTATTTTTGTATTGAAGGTACATTATTTAATATATACTATCAAATAATGTACTTACAGTACAAAAATAATGTACCTTCAATATAAAAATAATATACTTTTTATTTTTGGTCCACACAGCTGTATGGATCATGGTCCATGCAATAATTTGCCTGAATAACAGATCTAGGCCTTCACCTCACTGGGCTATTCGCATGAGTTTTAGGCCACCACTTCATTTTCTAACAATCTTATAAGTATAGTCTTTGTAATAGCCCAAGGCCTAAATGACAAATGGGTTGTACTTTACTCATAATTCTAATACTCTCTTTGTAGTAATTTACATGTGTTTATTGTTATCACTTAGCTCACCCCTAATAGAAATTTTTGGTGTGATTTTTGAGAAAGGAAGATTTATGTGGAGGAAAGAGGGTGATGAGAGAGAGAAAAAAAATCTCCCTTGATTTTTATCATATGTGTGGGACCCACCAAAGAAAATAGATTTTCGCGCCCCGTGAAGCGCAACACAGTGCCCAGTCGGGCACGTTAATGACGCTTTTCTCCCTTTTTTTCCAGCTTTGTTTTGTTTGTTTGTTTGTTTTTTTTTTTTGTTTTTTTTTTTCTCTCATCTTCTCTTTCCTAGTCACACTTACAAAAACTCATTAAAAACTACCACTATTGGGGATGCTCTTAAATCTAATGCTTTAAAGTCTGCCACTTTGCGGGTTTCAAAAATCAAAGTTCACCTAGTTCTTATTGAAGGGTGTGGGACAGGCCGACTCAACAAGTTTAGTTTGTTTTAACAACTTTACCTTTGATATCACGATATCAAAGAAGTGTAATAAAAAACTTGCAATTTGAGTCTTATTGAGTTTATAAATGTTGCACCCTTCTACTAATCATTAATGTATTCTCTTTTTGTTTTATGGATCATGCTTCTTGACCTTTCTTTGACTCAAAGATATGCTTAGCCTTGTATTTTGGTTTGTTTTGCCTGGGTAGGCTTTGTGTATGGTGTTTATAACGCTTTTCCTGAATATATTTTTTTTACTGTTTCTCTATCCATTATGGCATGTTTGGTAGGATGTAGTTTGGGGGGAATTGCATTGAATTGCAATTCAGTGAATTCCCAAACTACAGTGTTTGGTTGGAGGGAACTAATTCTGTCGAAGATTAGTCATTTAGGAACTAAAAATACCACTTTAGTGTAAACAAGGGAACCCAATGTGGATATTCGAATAATTGAGGAATTGAATTTACAATATATAATCCTGGGTTAGGGGTTAAGAGTATTACTTTTAAAAAATATTTTTTAAATTTAGAGTTTTATATATATAAAGAAACTTCTCTTAATATTTAAACTTTCTGCATTTGTTTTAAATTGAATATTATAAATACTTTAGAGAAAATGGTCAAATACTCTCAAATTTTACGCCAATGACCTTGTAATCTAGTGGCATCCGGTTGCACCCTCATGTGAAAGGGGGTGTGTTCGAGTTCAAGTCTTAGTGGAGGCGTTGCTGTCTCTTAGAGTAGTACTTGAAAAAGACTTGTGAAGGTTTCGGCCACCTCCTCTGTGATCTCCGATAGCATGTCACTAACCGGTTTTTGGCCTTCATTGCATCAAGATACAATGTTGATGGGTTTAATTGTTACTTTAAAAAGTTTAGGTGCCTAATTGACTTCTTAGGTGAAGTTCGATGACTTATTTGACATTTTTTCCAATATTTTAATACAATTTCATTAATTAAATTCAACACATAAAATAAAATGAAGTAAAAAAACAAAAAACAAAAACAAAAACAAAAAACGAAAAAAGGTGCTTGATATGATAAAGGCAAAGGCTTGGAATATTGAGTGTGTCACTATTAGTCACAAGGTTAGGGATTTAAACAACTTATTCTAATTAGACAGTTTATATTTTTTTTTTTTGAAAACAGACTTAGTTTATATAATTACTAGTTGCCAGTAAATTTCAAGTTGATTTTTTAAATCAATTTATTTACACTCCTAATCATACAATTTTCAGCTTTCCAAATCATTATTGTTGGATAAGAAAACATTTGCATAGCCTATGAGATGCATTGGATACATCCAAGAAAATGTCTACCTAGAAAACAGTATTGCTTCAATTCCTCAGATTCCTCAAAACTAGGGTTCTTGCGTGAGAACATATTCAACTTTTTTTGTCCTCTGTCTGGTCACAAGGAATATACCCTTATTGTTATTAAAAACAATGGGAAAATTACATTGATAATTCAGTTATATTCGTAGTACAAACTTAGTTTCTGAATTTTATACGTGATTATCTTTAATTCTCAAGTTATTCACGAAGTAGTGATTTTAGTCCTTCGGGACTATTTCTACCATCAATTTGTCCCTTAATAAAGTGGTTGGTTTGGTCATTCAAGGACAAAATCGTCACTCCATGCATAACTTAGGATTTAAAGATGTCAAACATATAATTCATGGACTAAGTTTGTACCATGTGTTTAATTGGAGGGTAAAAATGTAATTTTCTCAAAAAGAATTAAATGATATGTGACTATGTGAGTAATGATTTCGAAACATTATTTTGAGTAAAAGTCACTATCAGTTTCGATCAAGTCAAAGCGAATTTGAACTCTCTTAAATGAGAAGATAAATTTCGTATTTATACATTTTGAACAGATAATGAATAAATAAGAAGTTGATTTTCAAAGTATACTTGTATACTTTGTAAAATGGAGTTTGAAAAAGTTTTGAAGAAGACTTTGTGTCGCATTAAAAATAAAGGAATATTTTTATTAATATAAATATATTCTCAATTTTTTGGTGACAAATAATGAAACTCGATCCACTCATCAAAAGTGTACAAACTATGCACTAGGTAAATTATATTAAGCTATAATAGATTGTAAACCACATGTGAAAAATAAATCGTATATTAAAAATACCACACATGAGTGATAACAGTAACTTGCTGACATATGAAAGCCTCACATTCTTTAATTATAGTTTTCTCCAAATTAAAAATTGGTTAGAGAAGACATCTAATCTGTACTTAGTGTTTGAATTTGGTATGAAATCAACATCCCCTACCTAGCTTTGATGCAAATTAAAGTCACACTATTTAAATGAAAAGCCTTTAGCCATTATGAATTGTTAGTATAATTATTTAATGTAGGCATAATTTGATGATAAGTTATATTTGTTTTAAATAATTAGTTTATATTCAAAATTTGCATCTCCATTATAATCAATTGTTAACCAAAAAAAAAAAAATTCATAATAATACTTTAGTTTCATGTCTCTTTCATGGCCTTACAATATATATTCATTTTATTTTATGGAAAATGCCCCTTGTGTGGTTGTATCACATCTTAATATTAGTTGGTATACCTTATGGCATGTATGATGTACAGTTAACCTTAGTTTATTGCTCGATCTTACTTTACATTATTTATAATTTATTTTTTTAAATAGGACAGTATTTAGTTTATTATTAGTATATAATATTTATATATTTAGAAATTATATTAAAAGTATTATTAAACACAAAAATTTAATGTAAAAATTATAAGAAAATGTTATTTAAAAAAAAACAAAGAAAGAAGTATTGATTTGACAAATGAATAGTAAATGTACATATTAAATGAGATAGAATGAGTATTTCTTTTTTAAGTTCATTTTTTTCTGGACAAATTAAAAACCAATTTTAGCCTTGATACGTTGTAGATTGAACCGGATGCGCTCCTGGTCATACAAAGACTAAAAAACGCTTCTTATGATTCTTAATTATTTCAATTTAGTTCTTGAGGACATTCGTGTACTAGCTAATGAGTTTCAGAATATATATTAACTTTTCTTTTGTTTAGCAATCCACGAATACGGCGGCCCATTAGGTAGCTCAGGAAGCCGTTTTCAATGCTGATTATAGGGCTTGGTTCGCCTCGCCCCTTATTTTATTTTTGATGTAATTCGATCGGAGTCTTATTAATGAAATTTATGGTGTTTTATTTCAAATATATATATATATACCTCCTAAAAGTGCACATAGTAGCACTACACTTTTCACAAAAACATTAAAGTAAACTTAACAACACTATATGGTACACTTAGCAAAATTATAGAGTGCACTTTCATATAACACAGTATACATTTTATAGCGTTTCAAAAGTGCACCATGTTGTAATATTACAAAATGCACTTTAAAGATTGAATTATTTAGCAAAATGTTACTGCATTTTTTCTCCTTAATTTAAATTATCGCACATTACCATTATTTCTTTAAAATCGACCATATTCTCACCACCTAATCCCAATTAAAATTATTAACAAATTCTACCCAAAATAATGCATCATAATAATTACTCACAACCTAATTTCATTCAAAATTTTCAACAATCATTACATATAAATTTGAATCTCATTCCAAAACAACAAAAATAAACAAACAAATAAAATGATTTGAATCAAATTCTATAGTAAAGTTTGAAAATTTTACAATGAAATGTCCCTAGCTAACTTTATATTGTGAAAAGTGATTTTGATCCATAAAAGACAAGACAAACGCTAACTAACGAGTCATTTAATTGTTGCCCTGCTTTATGTGGGCAAAACAGCAGGATCTTGAATATATGATGTCGTGCCAACTGTATACAGACCTCACACATTCAAATAAGAATAAATAAATAAATACATGAAAAACTAAGAAGTAGTTGCAAACCAAATATGGATGCTATAAGAAAAGACTAGTGGGTGTACTTGAATGTTTGGGAGAAGTTGTAACTGTTACGCAACAAGTTTATAATTTAAATGGACAATAGCAATCGCCAAAATATATTTTCCTCTTTGATGTCAATGATGTGACCAGAATTAGTATCGATGTGTAGAGTTCTAGTGTACCATAACTGAAAAAATCTATAGTTCAAAAAAATGTCCTTTGCTAGTTATAGTCAGAAGGCGAACTTTACTCAAAGCACACATTGAAATACCGCGGTGCAGATTTTTTTTGGAAATCAAAAGTAAATATCACATTTTAATCACTCATTTATATGGTCCGAGTTCGTAACCGTATTCAAACTGTGAAGTTCGAGGGACTTCACCATTTGCTTGGTCTACAGTGAGGTGGGGCATTGATCCACGACATATCCAAAAAAAACTCATGACCGACCGTCACCCCAGAGATAATCTGAAGGTAGTAGCAACCCGGAACCAATGGATGGAGCAGAATTCTCAAGGAGAGGGAGGGTACAAAATTTGTGCACGAGGAGAGGGAAGCCAAAAAGGGAAAAACTATTATTGTCATAAAAATACTTGGGGTTCAAGAAAAAAAGAAGAGAGAGATAGGAGGAACATAGAGAGTAGTAGCGGTCAGGGAAAATCCAAAAACGTGCACGAGAATAAAATTATGGTCTATTTATTTTAATTCTCTATATTTTTAAAATTTTTAATTCTCTATTTGTATTAAATTGAATATATGTATAAGTAAACATATTCTTTGTTTTCTATTTTCTCCAAAAAAAAATAAAGAATTTCTCTGATTACTAAATCCTCCCAACTTATAATTTTTAAGTGTCATAATAAAGTATCATATATGTTGGAAGATTGATTTATTGTTGGTTTAAGCTCAACTTTTTATCCCCTAAATTTTTATTTATTTTTTGTTTTGTTTGTAATAAATTCATTTTTATTTAAGAAAAAATAAAGGCATGAGCCAAATACTCTTATGGAGTGTGGACTCACATTTTGTGATAATTAATTAACATTGGTGGGAAGGGGAAATTATTACGCAATAATAACATATATATTTCAATCGTATGCCTAATGAATGTTTATTGGGTCAGCTTTCGCAATCATTCCCACAATCCCATCTCACTGATTGCGATTCTGAATGCATGCCTTCAATTTCCCTTTTGCTTTTAACCATTAATTAATCATCTTTGTGATCTCATCCCATTTTACACTTCATTTCACTGTCTTTTCCACCTGTCACACACCCCACCCCACCCCCCTCTTCCTCTACTTTTCATAAATCCCACATCATTTAATTTGTAGATGAGTTCTATTATACATACTCTCAAATTCTACTCTCTTACTTCTATTCCCTGGAGTGACAAACAGAGATTGGTTATTTTCATCATGTGGGCCCACAGAAATGTGTCTGCATCAAAAGCATGTAAGAGGGAGTACAAATTGGGAATATAAAATGAGAGTATACCAAGTATTTTCCTCTACACACCTTCGAAAATCCATGAATTTGCTCTAAAATGGATCGCTAAGTAGATATAGCGTTATTCTTATACAAAAAAATTTACGAATTTGATGATTTTTAATACTCTTTTAGTTGAATCTGTCGTACATGATCTTCGTTGTATAATTTACGGACTATTACAAAAGAATAAGATTTATCACGTACACACATACATTTAGATAATGCTTGTTGGTTTCCTCATCACTAAAAAAAAAAAAAAAAAAAAAAAAAAAAAAACCATTGAATTTTAGTAGTTCTCCACCATTTAGGCTCTCATTAAACAATTGTATAATATTTGGTTTAAAGAATGGATTTGAGTGAATGTAATAGACCATAAATAGCATAGAAAATAGATTTCATAAATTGTATTTTAGTGTTTTTGATTAGTTTAATTAAGAAATATGAAATAAGTATTCAAAAGATAAAAATATCATTTATACTATATATAAAAATATGAAATAATTTCAGTTATTCATCTAGATTGATCAAATGTTGAAAAATATAAAAAATCATGGTATCATTTATATTTATCCTAATTATTATGGTGTACTAGATAAAGCTTTAGAATGCAATAATGCGTTCAAATGATATGGATTAGTGCACTCGTGATATGCAAAAGTGTACTCAAGTTAGATGGACCGCAACATATCAACGAATACACTTTGAAATTTTGCCTAGTGCACCATATTAATTACAAAAATATCATCATATTTTTATTATTTTCACCTTATTTTTTGACCTTTGATCAACTCAAATTAACATATGATTTTATCTACAATTTTATTTTTTTTTACAAGAAGCATTATTTTCACAAGCATTAAAAAATAAATCCCTAAATCACGTAACATCTGAAGTACCGATCAGTGCTCCGCAGTCAGCAACGAAGACTCCGGGCTCAGCAGCGAATGCATTCAATTTCAAGACTCTTTCTCTCTATGTATGTACGTACACGGAATACATTTGTGTTTATGTATGTATATCTACACAGAATACATTTGTGTTTAGGAACTATGCTTTAATTATTTAGTTTACATGTATATGAATTAAACCCGTATTTTTTTTTCTTGTTTTTGTCGTTATATATTAACAAATAAGTTCAAATTGACATTAAAACAAGATGGCTTGATTACAGAATTTGATAAAAGTCGGAGGGTTGATTGCTAATTATGGTATGTATAATGATTTTTGGGAAATGATAATCCCAAGGGAGTGTGTAGAAGAGTTGGGTTACAATATATTAGATGAGTTTAATTTAAATATTTTACCGTGACAGTTAGTGGCCATTTGATTGAATTAATTATTGATAGTGATTGTTGAAAAATCTGTAACGGTTTTGTAGTTCCTAATAAGAAAATTGAGGTTTGGATTGTACAAGTAAAGTCTGAAGAAGTGGGTAGGGGTGAGGGTGAGGGGGAAGTTGAAGAAGATGGTTAGGGTGAAGAGTTGGACTTATATGACTATAGTGATGAACAATTAAATAAACCTGATTTAATAGTTCAAGGTCCTAGTGTAAATATAGATTGTGTGGGGCTAAATATGTCTGATGAAGAGAGTAGAAAAGAGATTGACAGTGAAGAGAGAACTAAATGGCTAGTGTTTAAGTCAAATACCGATATGAAGTTTGTTAAATTTCAATGTGGATTGACATTTATTTCTAAAAAAGAATTTAATGATGCAGTCCACAACTACGCTTATAGTAATGACAAGGAATTACATTTCACTAAGAATGACAACAAAAGAATGTATGTTAGATGTAGACAAATTTGCTCCCCTTTCAAAATCAATATGTGGAAAGTAAAAAAATGTTGTCTTGAGAATTACAACTTTCCATGAAAAATATGAGGGGTGTGGCTGGGTATACAAAAATAGCATGGTTAAGTCTACTAGAATTACAAATAGATTGAAAAAAAGAAGTAATACACCCGTACCATAAATCGGGTATGTAAGTACAGAATGGGGTAGGCAAATAGTGATTATTATTGTTCGGAGCTAGCGCTAGACCCAAAAGATTCTACACAATGCTTGAGATAACAAACCAAATTGGTGGCCCAAATAATAATTAGCTATTGGGAGTTGAACCCAAGGGATGTAGTGAGTCAAGAGATGATATCTAAAGGGAGACATCAAACCCCTTACATAGTGTCGAAGATGTTCCGAATGCTTGAAAAATGTACACTTCTGGTTTGTCTTCATTCTTGGCCATACATGTGTACCCCCACTACTTGCTACATTGCCCTTCACCCGAATATGTATAACTTGTTGTGCCTTTGTACACAAGACTTGAGTAGCTTGGTTGGTTGGTGGGGCATGATGTTGTAGGTTCGAACCATGTTGGTACACCTCTTTAGCTCTTTTTGCTCATTCACCTTCAAACCCCAATGCTTACTTTACTCTCCGGCCAAGACTTCACCAATAAAAATGGACCCCATTGGGTTAAGATCTTCCCATAAAATAGCCCCTAGAAGTCATGACCCCATATGTATGTATGTATGGGGAAGGTTCAAGTGTGAAAGAACTCCCAGGTGAAAGATGAGAAATATCTCATGAAGGAGGCCAATTCACTTTTCGCCATCCCAAGGAGAGACTCGTTTGCCGATTTGCTGCTTCAGCTTCTGCGCATTGCTTCTCTGCCAAAGTTTTTATTTGACATTACTGAAGATTATGGAAACCAAAATATTATAAAGATATAGTAGATCCACTTAAAAATCAGTATAAAAAAAATACAGAATAATGTGCATAACTTTGCAACATAAGGTGTAAAACTTTAAACATTAAGGTACATAACTTTGCACCTTAGAGTGTGTAACTTTGAACATTAATGTGATCCACTTTAAACCCATAATGTGCATAACTTTCTAACTTAGGGTGCATAATTTTGAATACTCAGGTGCATAGCTTTGTACCTGATTTTCAGTAGTAATAATAATAATAATAATAATAATAATAAGTTTCGCACCTCAAGGTGCATAACTTTGCAACTAAGGGTGTATAAATTTGCACCTAATAGGATGCATAATTTTGAACAGGTGCATGAGAAAAAAAATACACTAAATGATTATACCAACTTTTATAGAAAAGATTTTCAATGATTTCAAATACAATAAGGTAATATTAAAAATCATTTGACTGTTGCACAAATATTATTATTGCATTTAAAATTACTATTCCCACTTTCTTAAAAAAGAAAAAAAAACCATTGCCACTTATTAGTAAGGTATACACTTCCTTTAATTATGATATTATGAGATGCTTGAAATCAATAAAAGTCTATTTAGAAAGTCGTTTACCCAATTCCAATACTCATATTAGCTGTTAATTAGTCAAACAAATGAAATTTTAATTGATAAATCATTATCCAATGGTGAGCCTTCTGTGAGACTATTTCACAAATTCTTATTTAATGAGACGACTTTGGTAAATATGGAAGTCTAATACTCATGTTGGAAAGTGTAATACAAATGAAAAGTAAATTGTTTGTTACTTATAATGAAGCATATAATGCTTTTGAAGAAAAAATGTAATACCTTCAAATCATAATGTAATATTTAGGGGTAAAATTATTACTTATGAGAACAATGTAATACTAATTATTGATAAATTAATTAATTATTACATATAAAAGAAAATATAATATTTATGAGACAACATATGATATTTTTAATGAAAAAATAATATTAAAATTAAAAATACTTATAAAAAGTGTAATATTTATAAAAATTAAATCCATTTTATAAATAAAATATTCAGGAGACAGTCTCAAAAGAATTTTACATTTATCCCACTGGTAATAAATTATCATCATTAGATTCTCCGCTGTCAATTAACTGATTAAGTATGCAGGGGACTCTAATTTGACCGGGAGGGTTCAGGGCCAAAATTTGCGCCCACGGCGTACGTTAGCCGAATTGTGCACCGGATTTGAAAATTTAAAATTGGCGTATTTAAAAGAAAAAGAATAATAAAAATGCCACCTAATTTTCTCTCTCTACCCAAATCTCTCTGCAGTCTGCACCCTCTCCTCCACAGAGCTCCAGTCTCTACCTCCATTGTTAGGGCATCTCAATAGCCGCTTTGAGCAACAATTCTTTGTGTCTAAAGAATTCATCTAATTTGCCGGAGAAATTGATGGGAGGATGAGAAATTTTCGGTTTTCTCTACTTAAATTTCGAATTTTATGAGTGTTTCTAGGTTTTTCTTCACAAGGTGGTCCTGAGAGTGGGAAGACGAGGAGAATGCCGGCACATAAGTCGAAATCGGAGAAGAGAGAAGATTCTAGTCCTCTGCGGAGGGATCCTTATGAGGTCCTCGGAGTCAACAAGTACTCAACAGATCAGGAAATCAAAACCGCCTACAGAAAATTAGCTTTGAAGTATGTGTATTCTTCGTTTTTTTCCTTTCTTTCTTTATTTCTTAACTCATTATTGTTTCAGAAATGAGAAGTGATATTTTTTTTTGTTGGGGTTTAAAATTTTAATTTAAACCGGATTTCTGATTTCTTGGAGCTGGTTTTGAATTTTTTTAATGTGTAGTTTTATGAAAATTTTATGCAACTGTGTACTTTGTTACTGAGAGCAGTGAAGAGGAAGTGAGAATCTTTAATTTCTTGATTCATTCCTTGTTATTGATCTCAGGTCCCATTGTGCTCAGTGTGCTTTTTGCTGTCAATGCTTTTTCTTTTTGGCTGTTTCAGTTTGGAATTTCAGTGAGATAAGTGTTTTAGAAGAATATAACTGTGCAATAGAATTTCAAGTCTTCAACCAATGATATAATCAGATTAAGGTATTTCTTACAAAGATAAGAAACTTCCTTCCACTATGAAGAAAGATGCAGAATTTTCTGGAAGAAAAATGTAGTTATTTTTGCTCCATAACTGGGAGAGAAACAGAATTTACTCTGAAAGATGCATTTTTCTGGGTTGCTTTACCGTAACAAGGGAGAAATGGCAGTGTGCCTAAGTTAGGAAGAAATTCTACTCGTACTATATAGACATTGTTGCTCCTTAGTTTACTATTTGTTTCAATGTTTGTTGTGTGGATAGAGTTTCATCTGAACAATTGAAATTTAAATGTCTTTCTTTTATTTAATTATTATTATTATTATTATTATTATTATTATTATTATTATTTTGTAGAATCTTTATCTTCTAAACCACTCCATTGCCTATATTGCTTCCTATTGCCTTTGTATATTCTATTTCTTAAAATCTGCGTTTGTACATCAAATTATTGATGTGAGATGCCTTCCTTTTGGTACCTATTGTACATCAAATTATAGGTTGAAAATGTCATAGGCAATTTCTATACTATTTATAAGTTGTTTATGTAATCAGGATTCAGGAGAAAATGCATTTTGCAAGTAAGAATCTGACTAATGAAGTTGGAAGTTGCATTCTGAGAATCAATTCAATATTATAAAACTGTGTTTCTTGATGTATGGTTCTGTGTATATATGTTTTGAGAATCTGATTTCTTTTCTAAACCTGTGAAGGTACCATCCTGACAAGAATGCAAATGACCCTAAAGCAGCTGATACGTTCAAGGAAGTCACTTTTTCATATAACATTTTGTCTAATCCAGACAAAAGGCGTCAATATGACTCTGCTGGTTTTGAGGTTTGCAATCTCTTTGTTTACTTCTAATTACATTTCATCTTTCATTTCACTGATAAAAGCGAAGCCTGCAGTCATACAGCTATATTAGATAAAAGAAGTTAAAAAACTATGTGCCAGAGTCTCTATGGATCTGTAACAGGAGAATCTACAATTTTACCAGATTGATAAGGATTCCCATAAACACATGGATTCCCTAATTCTGCAGGATTACAATAATATAGTCACCAATAACAATTGCCTGTAACTATGTTTTATTCAATCACAATCACCTAAATCACCTTTTTTTTTGCTAGTTTAAGTTTGCTACCTTAAACACAGTATTATTTTCATTTTAATTTGACCGAATTGTTTCTAAAATTATGTATTTTCCAATTTTCAGCGTAGTTTTGCTTCTCCTTTTGAACTTTTCTAGTGACCAATATTGACAACTTTTTAACTTTTCAGGCCGTGGAGTCGGATAACCAAGACATGGAGTTGGATCTTTCAAGTTTAGGACCTGTAAATACTATGTTTGCTGCACTATTCAGGTCAGTTTATGTTATTTACTATACTTGACTTACTTTCTTGCTCTTACTGATCTATAAATCTATAATCCTATCATTCTTTGCCATAAAATAATACATTCTCTATCTCTTATCAGTAAGCTTGGGGTACCAATTAAGACTGCTGTCTCAGCCACTGTCTTGGAGGAAGCATTAAATGGCTCAGTGTCCATTCGTCCCCTTCCACTTGGGCAGCCCATCTGTAGGAAGGTATGATCTACTGAGCTGATTTGATTGTTCTCTTGTAACATGTTTCCTACAATTGTAATTTGTCTTTCCATAACAGGTAGAAAAGCAGTGTGCTCACTTCTATTCTGTTACAATCACAGAAAAGGAAGCAAAGGGAGGCTTTGTTTGCAGGGTGCAGTCATCAGATAAAAGCAAGTTCAAGGTGCATATACTTG
The DNA here is from genome assembly GCF_003576645.1 of Ipomoea triloba. Classification (NCBI taxonomy): domain Eukaryota; kingdom Viridiplantae; phylum Streptophyta; class Magnoliopsida; order Solanales; family Convolvulaceae; genus Ipomoea; species Ipomoea triloba. The sequence goes on from NC_044929.1 coordinate 3,918,666, forward strand.
TCTGGCATTTTAAATGCCACTAAACAATATATGAAAATATAGTGTCTTTTAGTATGCTAATGTGCATTTTTGTTCATCTGCAGTTATTGTACTTTGATCAAGAAGAAAATAGTGGACTGAGCCTTGCACTGCAGGTATAGACTCCTAATCTAAAAGTTCTTCCTTGAATGAAGGCCAAAAATCGTGGGCTTCTAGGCATTTCAGAGGATATACTTGTGGGTGTTTTATGTGTAGAAGATCTACAAAGTTAATTTTTGTAGCTATTTTGGAATTGAAAGTCTAAATTGGAATGCAGTTTTTATATTGATGTGAATATGATGCAGTTCAACTTCAGTCTCTGCAGTGTGGACCTGTTTTTTCATTAAAGTTGAGCTACCTCTATTCTTTTCAGTAGTTTACCAAGTCCTCTTATGCATTCTGTATGTGTCCTTGTTCTTTTATGAATACAGAAGCAAATGTAGCATCAATTTATGGTCAAGATACAGGAATAAACCATCCTTTTTTATGTTGAGCTCTCATCTATACCTTAGGACTCTGTACTGAGATTCATTGCACAATGTTAGCCCAATTCCATGAGGGGTTCATTAATTGCTCTTTACAGAAATTTTAGCTTACACGATTCAAATCGACTTCTCACATGTATTGACATTTTCAATATAAGGATACCACTTCCTTGAGGTGTTTCAATAACTGTGTCGCCTTATTCATAGGAGGATAGTGCGAAGACTGGAAAGGTCACTTCTGCTGGGATGTATTTTTTTGGATTCACTGTTTATCACATGGATCCAGCACACAGCTCGGTGAGTGCATATTTTGTTATGCTAACTGGTTCTTCATTTTATAGTTGTCCCCCATTCTTTAGCTTGTTGGGTTGGTGCAGATGGCATCTGCAAAGGATCAAGACTCTGCATTATTTAAGAAACTAGATGGGTTTCAGCCATGTGAAATAACTGAACTAAAACCTGGAACACACGTATTTGCAGTATATGGTATCTTCTTTTGCTTGTAGATCAATACACTCTTCATTTGTGCTTGAGAATGTTTCTAACACCCCTTGCTCGTGACTACCTGCGCAGGTGACAACTTTTTCAAAAGTGTAAGCTACAGCATTGAAGCTGTTTGTGCCGAACCTTTTGCTGAGGATAAAGAGAATCTAAGAGCCGTAGAAACTCAAATTTTATCAAAGAGGGTGGAGTTGACCAAGTTTGAAACAGAATATCGGGAGGTATGCCCTCTAAGCAGAATCGGTGTTTGCCCGTATGGGTTTAATTCACTAATTCAGTAGGTAGTTTCTGGGAGAAGAAACCAAGGTTTGAAACTTGACAGCAGCAGTGTGGGGATTATGCCCAAAGTGGGCAGATCCCTTGTGCGCACCAGCATTTGGCCTTATCTGCTGAGTCACTGAGTTACCGTGATTTACATCCTCTCACATGCTCTGTGCGTAGGGGTGTGGGGGGCCCTTAGGGTTGGGGATTCAACCTTTTGGAAAAAGAATCGGTATTTGCTAGTTTTACTAGGCATTCTGTTTAATTGATTTTTCACATTTTGTCTTGCAGGTTCTTGCACAGTTTACAGAGATGACAAGTAGATACGCCCAAGAAATGCAAGCAGTGAGTTGAAACCGAAAAACTTTTACACCCTACCAGGTCCCTATTAGGGTAAAAGATATCGGCTTACCATTCTCTATGCTTATGAACAGATTGATGAGCTTCTTAAACAGAGGAATGAAATACACGCCTCGTATACAACTGCTCCCCCGATGAAGCGGAGCAGCAGTGGTCGTAGCAAAAGTAGCAGCGCCTCCAAGGAGTCCAACGAAGGCAGCCCAGTAAGACCGAAGAAACCTACAAGGGAACGGCTGAAGAAGAAAAAATGGTACAACATTCACTTAAAGGTGGACAAAAGGAAGCCTTGCTAAGCACGGTGAGAGCTTCTGCCCTTCGCCACTAAATATATGGGCTTTTCTTTTTTCAAAACACGTCCCACTATTTGTGTTTGTCAAGCACAGGAGAGCTCTAACTGGTTCTCTGTTTTTCCGGTTATTAGTCTTGTCCAAGCAACGAGCCCGTTGCTGGTCTACACAAAAGTAAGTTTCGGTTTCTCTGATGCACGTCTGTTGATCAACAGTGTGTTAGCGAATACTGGTATGTCGTGTAATGGTCCTATACACCTACATGTGAAGCATTGTCACACGTTATTGTAGAATTCTTCCCTCTGCATTCTTTTGTTAGCCATATTGCCTGTTTATGGATTCCATTATTAATCGGAAGTTATTTTTTCTTAACTTACTATGCTCCCCATTCCTTCATTCTCTGAACTTGTCAACTTTAGTAATGTGCTGCCAACATAGTTTTCGTTAATCGAATCAAACACACAGAATGAGAGACTACTTAGACATCAAATAATTTGTTATTGATAAATTCTCTATCTGTTATTTATGTGCTCTAAAATAGGTTTTTAACCACATTCACGCACTTTTTCACTCTAAATTTGCATTTCACCACATTTTCTAGACTAGGATAATGTCATGTTGCTCGCACAGGCTTAACTCATTGGTTCAGTAAGCAATATTTGAGAGAAGAGATCAAGGTTTAAACCTTAGCAGCAGCAGTGTGGGGATTATGCCCAAAGTGGGTAGATCCCTTGTGCACGCGGGCATTTGGCCCTGTCTACTGAGCCATTGAGTTACTGTGATTTACATTCTCCAAAATGTTATGTTATGTCGGGATGTGGGGCCTTTGAGGTTGGGGATTTAACCTTTTGGCAGAAGAGAGATAATGTCGTGTCAATTTATATTCTTATAATAATGACACATTAGTCATTTAATATCATTTTAATAAAAAAGAAATGATAACTTGTTATAAGTTTTATATCCTAATAAATATTAAGGCGTGTCGCATATTTTTCGTTAAAGTTAAATTACAACTTGTTGACGTGATACACTATGGAATTGATATTAAAATCCAAGAAAGATAAATTTAAAGAAATGTCATAATTTACGAAGACTTTAAATAATATATCGACAAATATATAAACCAAAAAATAGTTTGGTTGAACAAAATAAAAGTTGATAAATGCTTTATTGGGATATACAAAAAGCAGAAACTGTTAGCTAGACATTTGGCACATTGCTTTTGGAAGACCATCTTTCCTGTATCTTTTTGTCATTTTCTTTTGGTCGTCATTCGTCAATTTATTTCAACTCTGACTAAAATTAATAATATATTTGTTTACTTGTTGAAGATGTAATCCTTAATAATGAACTAGGGGTGTCGGCAATTTATATTTTCCCCAGTGATCCTGGTTTAATATACATAATTTGACTTCACAAAATACAAAATTTATGTTTATAATGCACAGAATTATATAGCTGATGATACATAAACGTTTAACATAATACATATACACATAAACACGATATTTTAAAATAAGTACATACAAAGTATGCGTATTATATTATGCATTCCTATCTTCATCTATATAATTCTCTATATTATAAATTTCAATTCCAAACTTTCAACATTAGGAATTAAAATAAGATAATTTTGTAAAAGTCTAAAACTCATCATCCATATCAGTGTTCCTCCCCTTGATCTCCATCATCATTGATTTGGACAATATCTGAATCTTCATGAGATAACATTCCTCCCTAACTCCCATTAGAGCCCTATTCTTCATCTTCTGCATACAAAATACACAAATGAAAATTAAAATAAATAAAAAAGTTAACTAAAAAAACGTTAAAAAAAATTGTTAATTAACTTGCCAATACTAAAATCATGCAAGCAATTATGAATGCAATTAAGGACTTGCACATTCTCAGGTAACATACTACCATATTTTATGAGCACACGAGCACCAATAAAAAATACAAACTCTGATGCAACAGTAGTGATAGGAATAGTCAATATATCAAGTGCCATCAACCAAAGAATTGGATATACATGCACAAGACCCTTCCAATAATCCAAGACATTAAAATTCTCGTGATAATTCATACAATTGCTCATCCAAATAGCAATTCAACTCAGATTTTCAATAGTTCTAATATGTTGACCGGAGGGATTGAAATTGAAAAAAAAAAATTGAATAGTTACAGTACTAAATTGATAGTTTTAAAACTCGTAGAATGTAATTAACAACACCCCAATAGTTATAGGACCAAAAGTGAAATTTTCATAGAACGAAATTTTTAACGTCAGGTATAGCTTAGCTTAGAGACGAGACGTAAGCATGATCAACAAGTAGGGACGAATACTACAATTACTCTATAATAATAGGAAAAATGCATTTTTTCCTATTATTATTATTATTATTATTATTATTATTATTAGAAAAAATGGTCAAAAAAGTCCTTGCACTTTATCCAAACTACTACTACTATTATTAATAGAAACAATGGACAAAAAAGTCCTTGAACTTTATCCAAAATAGCAATTAAAGCCCTGAACTTTCAAAATGTACAATTTAACACTTGAACTTGTCATTTTGGTGCACCTAAATACAATAGCCGATTATTCACTTGAAACAACCGGTAATTAACTTTCCGGTAACAATTTCCGCGACCGACGACCATTGAAGAAGAATGCAACCATCCAGTTGTCTTTTCCAGTGGAGATCGCGACAATTTTCTTCTCCAACTAGAGAAGAGATCATCTGGTTGCCTTCTCCAGCGAAGGCGTCCGTTGTTTTTTTTTCTTTTTCTTTTTAAAAATTGGGGCGATTTAGTGGCAGTAAAAAATGGTAATTTTATCAATAACCAATTGGAATAATCAATAAGATGGAATGATACCTCTTTTTAATTAGGGAATGAGATTCTTAATTGAATGGGTAATCTAATTTTAATTCCCAAGAATATGTAAACCCATGAACCAAATAGTATTAAAAATAAAAATAAAATAAAATAAAATAAAGCTCAGGTTTCTGTTTTTCACAAAATAAATTTCTCCAATTTGTGTTTCTTTCTCCATTGTCTTCTCAAGCATAACACTCTTCGAATTTGACCCAAATATGGCACCAAAGAAGATCAAATCTCCGCCCTCTGATCCTCAGGGAATGTTCAGCAGAATGGTGGTCTTCTTAGTCGAAGACGGAGTCCAAACTCGTCGGCTACAGGTTCTTTCTGTTTACTTGACAATTGCGTTAAAAGTAGTTAAATATTTGTGCTCAGCTTTTCTTGTTCAATTTTTAAATTTGTTTTTATTTATTTTTGGGTAGATATGGAAGCAGAGATTGACGCAAATGGGGGCTAGCATACAGGGCACTTTTTCTAAAAATGTGACTCATGTTTTTGCCGTGGATGCAAATTCTCTTCTTAAGAAAGTTGATCACCAGCGGTTAATTAGGTCAAAAGCTGTAAGCTTTGGTCCCCTATATTTATCTTTACATATAGTTCAATTGTGATCATGAACAACAGTGGCCATTTATATCTTGTTTTGTATATGAACATTTTTAAAATTTTGAATTCTGGTATTGTTTCAGCCATGAATTTCTGTTGAAAATTGCATGTGGAACTGTGGGTTGTTGAGCTTGATAGGAGTTTTTCCCTTTGCAATAGCTGTAAACTTGTTAGGTTTTTAAATATTCTCAATTAGATGAATTGAAGGATCAGTGAGCCTGGAACTGAAAGTACTAAGAATCTTACTAAGTACTATGCTTATATATGTTCTCTAACTCATATTTTTCTGTCAATTCATTGCCATTTAACATTGTGAATTTATGTTGTCTTCATCTTTAGCAGAGATGTGAGAAGTAATTTTACATTCTGATTTTCATTCCCCCATCTGTCAAGGTTATTGGCTTCTTAGGCTATTCTATTCGAGAAATTGTGTGGCGGTACCTCATTGCCGCATTAGTGAAGGAATTTTGGCATCTGGATAACATTCATTAGGGATAGTTGAGTAAATTGTTGTTGGTTGGAACTTGGAAGTGTAGGAATAGGGTTTCTGAAGTTCTGTCACGGCTTTATGTTGTTTCAATTTGAAACTATTATTAGGATGAAGTGTCTGAACTATTGCTGTTTTGGACTTTATTTGCTATCCAGAAAATGCTCCTATATCAGTGGGTGCAGGACAGCTTGACAAAGGGAGAAAAGGTGCCTGAAGATTTGTATATCGTATCCCTAGAATCAGGGGAAAATAAAGAGATCTGTAAGGAAGATAACAGAAGTGATTGTACTAATAGTGAATTTACTCAAAAAAAGAGCAGAATCTCTTTTGAGGGTAGCAATATTGTGAATCAAGAAAAAAAGGTTGACACAAAGGACCACTTTGGACATCAGTTAGTAGATACTGCAAACAGCTCTGAATGTTCATCACGCTCATCAAGCCCAGAAATCATTAGTGAGGCGGTCTTTTATCCTTGTGATGAGGCTGTAAGAATAGGCAATCCCTTCTCCCTAAGATATTATTGACTGTGCAACATTTTTCAGTTTTTTTCCTCTGCATTCGTGCAAGATTCCAGCAGAAATAGTCACATATCTTGCTGAACTGTGTGTTGTATTTTCTTCTTTCGCATCTCTGGTTTCAGGTTATTTTGGTATTTAATTTTTGTGTCATTATTAAACAGGCTGAAACATCAAAATCATCATTGCTTTATGAGCCTCCCAATTTAAACAGGAATATTACCACGATATTTGGAAAACTTGTTGACATTTATAGGGGTAACACTCTTTTGCTCTTTCCATTCTTTTGTATACCTGGAAATTATGTCATGAGCTATTGAAGTCTTATGTGAAGTCATCAATCTTCAATGTCAGCACTTGGTGATGATCGAAGGTCATTTAGCTATCACAAAGCCATCCAAGTTATTGAGAAACTGCCTTTCAAAATTGAGACTATAGACCAAGTTAAAAACCTTCCTACTGTAGGAAGGTCATTGCAAGAACATGTAAGTAAACTGTATTGTTTTTTTTTTTTAACTTTCTTTGCTGGGAATATTCTCTTTATGTTTATTGAGTCTCCGGTCTCTAGTGCCTTCATTATTAAGCAAATGGATGCTAGATAAAAGGCAACAATTTTCTTAATTGCAGATTCAGGAAATAGTGAACACTGGGAAGCTCTCCAAATTGCAGCACTTTGAGAAGGATGAAAAGGTAGAGTTGAGAATTTTTCTCTTTGATTTACTAATAATTTTTTGCTGTTTTCTTTGATCAAAAGCTCATTGATGATTGAGGTTAGTGATCTACTTTAAAGATGCATTTCTCATGGCATTATGCTGCTGGATTTTTATGCAATAATTTTTTCTGAAACATAATCACAAGAAATCTTTCTTTTTTTTTCTTTCTAAATTATGAATATTCATGTCACATTCAAAGTCTAATCCTTATTTTTGAAAACTGACATTTTTAGAATTTCTCAGGTACGGACAATCAGCTTGTTTGGAGATGTTTGGGGTGTTGGTCCAGCAACTGCCTTAAAATTTTATGAGAAAGGGCATCGGACTCTAGATGACCTAAAAACTGAAGAATCATTAACAAATGCCCAGAGATTAGGCTTGAAATATTTTGAAGACATCAAAACAAGAATTCCGCGTCGGGAGGTCAACCACCTTTGCTTTTCATTTTAAATCAAACCAGTACTTTTTTTTTTTTTTTTCACCTAATGAATCGTGTAGGTTGAGGAGATGGATAAACTTCTACAGAAGGTTGGACAAGAGATTTTACCTGGGGTAAGCACTGTATCTGATTGAATGGTTTCAAATATGGCTTATATTGTCCAATATCCATTCATGGAAAATGTGCATAATTTGGAAGTTATAGCTTATTGAGTAATAATGTTAGCAATTTAATAAGATATTTGTCGTAGTATTGTTGATGAAGTTCACTGCAGAAAGTGAGACATGTATAACATCTAGTTAACATACTCGATGGTGCATATTGCAAGAGAGTTCTGGACTTCTGGTAGAAATTTCAATCTTTATTGTGCTGGTCACTCATTACTATGAATACTATACCACAGGTTATTATTGTGTGTGGAGGATCATATAGACGTGGAAAGTCATCTTGTGGGGATATGGACATTGTTATTACTCATCCTGATGGAAAGAGGTAAAAAATGGGGGTGGGGTAACTTTCTTTCCAATCTTACAGGAGTGATTTTTTTATTTTTTTTGCCCTGTGATGTGGTCTTGGAAAGCATCTTTCTTTGTCCTTAGTAAGCCAAGACCTGCTGTTCTAGAGTTGGAGTGCTATTCCTTGCTAATTATTTGGGTTTATTCATTTTCTTAAACCTATTGAAAATATGATATTTCTGGTTGTTATTCTTTCAGTCATGTAGGTTTTCTTCCTCGTTTTGTAAAGCGTCTCAAAGAAATGAAGTTTTTGAGGGAAGATTTGATCTTCAGTATTCACAGTGAAGAGGTAATTTATCCATTTCTAATGCTCCATGTATTTATTTATTATTTATCTATGATTTTAGGCTCTCCTCAATGTTTTAGTAATAATAAATCTGTTTTCTTCATCCTTATGGGCGTCCAAATAGATATATTCAATTTACATTTCTGTCAATGATTTTATGTCTCGTGTTGTAACTAGTCATATGGACACAGGGTACAGAATCAGGAGTAGACACCTATTTTGGTCTTTCCACCTATCCCGGTCAAGAGCTGCGACGTCGCATTGACTTGAAGGTAGGTACTCTCTTGAGCTTGGGTTTATCTTAGGGGCGAAAAATGCAATTTTTCCTTATTATAATTATCTCCGTATTATTTTCCATCCTTGGACAAAATGTCGAATTTCAAACACTTCTATTGATTCAATGGACTAACTCTGTCTTTGCAATTTCTAATAGGTGTTGTAATGTTATTTTGTGATCACCATACCTAATTGTTTTCGGGGTTGCACTTAATCACTCGTATCATGTGTGGCCGTCATGTTTTATATCTACAACTAATATATTCATATCTTTAGGTGTATCCAAGAAATATATATGCATTTGGGCTAGTACATTGGACGGGGAATGATGTTGTGAACAGGCGGTACGTGTGCTTCAGTTCCTTATCTTTGAATTTTACTTGGCATATCTGATTTACACGTGATGTTGTTGTTAGGATCAAGCACTTATCACTACGCCAAAAGCTATTGCTAGTAGGGAAGACATAACTTTATTTTCTTACACAACTACGTTTTCGAAATGCAAGGTGCTAGACTTGGCCCTTTAGGCCTTCACCCAAAAATCTCTCTAGTCACTTGGTGCTGGACTTGGCCTTTCACTGGTCTCCGCCCAACAATTCCCCTTCCCAACACCTGCTAGCCTTAACTGCACAGTTTTTATTCTTGCTAGGACTCGAACTCGTGATCTGACTCTGACATCACTTGTTAGGATCAAGCGCTTATATGTGCAGTGACACATTTGTTTATGGCAATTAAGGGGGCCAAAAAGCATTTTTACCTTGAGTTTCTTGTCAAGTTAAATATTATTTGTGTAAGATATATGAACTCTTGTGACCAGTCTGATGGAGCTGCAAGTCAAGCTTGGCTTGATAACCGAATGAGCTAAAGCTTTGCTCGTGTAGTTAACCCAACTCAGCTCAACTAAGCTCTAACCATGTTAGAGTTTAGCTCCTAAATGTTTGTCTGTTTGAGCTGAGCTTGTTTAGCCTAACTGAGCCTAGGCAACCTAAAACTCGATCTATTGGTTGTCGATGAACATTTTACTTTTCTTAAAAATAAGGTGCGTGCTTTATTCTCTATTCCTAAATCCTAAGAAGAAAATTTTCTCCGTACTTGTGATGAATTTATCTCCCCAGGCTTCGAATATTAGCACAGGCCAAGGGTTTCCGGTTGGATGATACGGGGTTATTCCCTTCAACTCAAGGTTCTGAAGGGAAACAGGTATGGCTTGTTATAAATTTGCTCTGATCTTATCATTTTTGTGTTTCTAGTCATTAACATTGTAAACGACGATGCAGGGTGGTATAAAACGCGCTAATTTAAAGCTCGACACAGAGAAGGAAATATTCGATTTTCTTGGTTTTCCTTGGCTTGAACCACATGAAAGAAATTTATGAATTTTGAGTGGCATGCTATTGCACATCTGTACACAAGATTTTGGGCTTCAATTGCTGTGAATAAGATGAAGCTGATATGGGACACTCATACCTACTAAATTTTAACGGGCTTCTAGCAACACGTAGACCATTGGATTAACTCTATCAGAACACGTAAACTATTGGATTAACTCTAAGTTGATAGTTGGATTGTACATTTGTGTTTATATGTTTTAACATTACTAACTTCTTCATTTGCTCTCCTATACACAACTTGAAAGGCCAGTAACTTGACCAATTTCAAGCAACATGTAAATCATAGAATTAACTCCAATATCAAATTGAAGCTTATGATTCATCTCAACTAAAAGCTTAATAGTTAGATTGTACATTTATATTTATAAATTATATTATATGCTTAGCACTGCAACTTTCTCATTCGCTCTCCCAAACACAACTTGAAAAGCCAGTAATTTGATCAACTTGTACATTTATGTTTATATATTATATATTTAACGCTGCTAACTTTTCCATTTGCGGTCCTAAACACAACCTGAAAAACCAATAAGTTGACACTTACCATAAACTATATTATTTGAAACAAGATTTGGTGCAAAAATAAATTGGTAGAAAAGTTAACTACCACCACGGATGAGTAGAACACAATAAGATTCACAGAGAATATTGCAGTGCAAAGGTAGTATTCAAGATAGGCTTTTTAACTTATATGGTACATCGATGAAAAATGAGATCGACAAATCTTCCAACTACACAGAAATGGCAAATAACACAGAAATTACTACTACCAAACGTTTCCCGCCAAGCATTAAAGTCGTGTTTCTCAATAATATCTCAGATATACCTCGATTTGTGCCATTCAGAGAGAATGCAAGGCTTAAGAATGGTGTTTCTTGTTGGTGCCGGTTACTAGCCACTTTGCTTCAATAACATTTACACGTCGAATTGCAATAACATTAACAAAACTGGACGCTAAGCCATATCTGCAAAAAAGGGAGAAAAAGAACACATGTGCAACCACCACCTTTTGGGGAAGAAATGTCGAGTTTCAGCAGATCTCGCTAAACGAGCAACTGTTACATCATGAAAGTCAGGCTGCTAAGCGTAAAACCCTTCTCTCTGCATTTGTCACTGCATTCTTCGTCGGGAGTGGACCTTTAAATCGACCCCCCACTGTCCCCGGGCTATTTGTCAATTTCCTCTTGGATTTGGCCATCTGTTATAAACGGAACAAATAAAGATTTTGATGAAATGCTCTACATTACAGATTGGAAACTATTAATCTCACCAGGCAGATCGACACCCATGTTCGCTTGTGCATCAGCATCGGAGTTTGACTCCTATAAAATAATATTCCAATAAATGATAGCCATAAAAGGGGTTTTTTTTTAAGCACGGAAAAACATGTAATTGACTCAGTCATCTATTGACTCAAATAGATAAAGAAAAGCCTGCATAAGTCGCTCAACTGGTCACAGAGATCAAATTTGTCACAAGAGACCAATGATCAAGTCTCACTAGTAGCAGTGCGGGAGTAACTTCTCGAAATGAGGGCTCCTTATGCGCAGTGAGCAAAAATCTAACCTCTATTGATCAGTTGAGTCACCATGTTTTACCTCTTCACAAATTGTTGGGTCGGGGTGTGGGGACGCCTGAAGTGGGCGATTCCACCTTTTTGTCACAAGATAGATAAAGAAAATTTAAATTTAGACATGAAAGGATTTTCTTACTTACCCGCAAAACATGAATTATCCGGAAGGAAATAAACCTATCCTTCAGTTGCTTGGCCTGCTCATATAGGGTCGAGATGTTTTGATTTTTAACCTTCCAAAGACCCTGGATCTATTTGACAGAGACGTGATTTTAATTTTACACGTATTAGGTAAAGAAGATTGGTAGAAGGATGGAAACATAAAATAATATGCAAACCTGCATACAAACGAGTTTAGAGTCACCCTGAACACGAACACTTTGAAATCCTTTGCTAAGTGCATACTTTAAGCCTAAAATAAAGCCTCGATATTCAGCAACACTACTTGTTGCTACACCCAAACCTTCACGAAGCCGACAGACCTGTACAGCAAATAATAATTTCAAATGCGTAAAATGAAAATGTTTGGGGGGGATAGAATAATCGACTAATAGAGAGGGTCTTCAATGAAAAGAACTATTTACCAAACTTCCATCATCGGCTCGTAGGACAGCTCCGGCCCCAGCTGGTCCGGGATTTCCTTTTGAGGCACCATCAAATTCAAGAGAACATGAGCGCTGTTACGAATGAGAAAGATAAAGTTCATTTGCAGCATGCCGGAAAAATCTGTACGAGCCGAAACTGATAGTTCGCTCCACAGAGTTTAGTTTTCACCATTAATGTAGTAGAATTCAGAAAATTTTGGCTTTTTGGTGACTCCTCAAAAAGTATAAAGACATTTGAACGTAGTTAATTATAAAACAGAAATATTTTTTGCATTTAGCCATCGTAATAGCCACTCACACCCGATGATAGAGCTGGATCAGCCTTATGTTCTAACTTCACATGCTTTCTTAGAGAATCATTTGACATAACTGCTGATCCAACAGCGTCCTGCAATAGTGTGATTTAATATCAGGCAAAACCAAATATCCACGTAGAACACGTATGACGTAACAAAGCTGAACCAAAATTCCTTTTAACCAAAAATAGCAAATATTCCTTTTAAGATCTTGGTTTCCCAATCTTGCTAAATCTTGATGAAATGATGAAACACTAGGGATTAAAGCCCCTGCATCATACTCACTGTTGCAAAAATCCCCCGCCTAGGCGCTAGGCGCCCCTAGACCATGGCGAATTGCTCCCTAGGCGTCCGCCTAGGTGGCTGCCTAGCGCCTAACTCGGCCGGTTGGGCCGAGTTGGCGGCCGATTTGGCCGAGTTAACTCGCCCAACTCGACAGAGTTAGCCGAGTTAATTCGAGCGAGTAGGCCTTGTTAATTTTTTTATTATATTTATATATATATTTAAATTTATTTATTTATATAAGAGAAACAAGAGATATATATAATATAATATATGACATACACCCACACACATGCATTATTTTTTTGTTTTTATAGGTCACCGCCTAGGCGCGGCCTAGACCGCTTAGGCACTAGGCCCTAGTTTACCGCCCAACTAGCACCTAGCGCCTACTGCAACCATGATCTTACTACTATAACATGCTTAAGTACAAAATTAAATGTGATATGAAAACTAAAGCTTTATTTTTCCTTGTACATAAAAGAGCCACAATTTTCTTCGAATATAACCACCAAGTAACCTCGGCATGGCTCATATTACCCAATAAATGTCCATGATTACCCAATAAGTATGGAGTGAAAGTTTTCATTAGAAAAAGAGGAGTTTTTAGAAACATGGAGGAAGGATTATGACATAATAAGGCGAAGAGTAACCCTGAAAATTAAAACTCTTTTTATTTAATACGGAGTAAAACTATCACAATTTGATATACCACGAATATATGTCTATCCATGGCATGGCATAGTTTAAAGGGCAGGTTAACTTACCGCATAGTCCGACCACATTGCCTCAGGTGGCCTTTTCTTTGCAATGTGCTCATTTGATGTTCCACCTTTGGAAGAAGAAGGTTGCTGAAGAAAGAAAACGTTAACAAAATGGCATAACGAGTTTAAAGAATCTTATGTTACAATTTGAAGCACATCAACATATGCCACCGCCTTAATGTGAGAAGAAATAAATGGACTAACTGAAATTGCATACAAAATTATACAATGTCTCACCTGAAAAGGGCATGGTACCAAAGTGCCGAAAAGATCTTCAGTTAGATCTTGGGCTCTTATAGAATAAAGAGCATTCTTGAGCCCACAAGAAAGAAGATATTCCTCGGTGTCCTTAGGCATAGAATATCCCTTATAAACACTAACAGGAGGATCACATATCTGTCAAGGGAATGAAGAAGGGAAAACACTGAGCACTCGCAATGAAAGTAAGGGCAAAGTAGGAAAAAAAGACTCTTGCAACCAAAAAAATTAAATCTTGCTCACATATCCTATTTTAGATGAGAGAAAACAGATTCGTTACCGATGATCCAACTTGAGTCTGGCAATCACTCAAATTTTTGTACACACCAACAAGATCTCCTTTCCTGACGACAAAGAAGCCAGTCTCTTCCCTCATTATTGGAGTAGGAGCAGGGGGTCAGACTTCCGGGATTAATAACTGTTCACCCTCTACTTATAGATTAATAATTAATACGACCTAATGCAAACTCTTCCCACAAACGAGTTCAAATTAATGCTTTTAATCCCGCCACGACTGAAGTGCGTAATCATACAAAAGCTGAAAGTTGGCAAATTGGACAGTCCCATAAAAGTCAGCGAATATTCGATAACACAGCAGTGGGCATACGTGAGACAATCTGTTCTTTACACATGACATCCCTTGGATTCCATCTCTGTAGACATGAAAAATATCAAATAAGAAGCATCTACATTTGTTCAACAGATACACACACACACCAGATATTGACTTGCTGATCTGTTTCTTTCTTTTTACCCCTTTATATTTAAAGAAACTTAACACAAAGTGGTGAAAACCAAAATTTGGTACATTGCACAACTTGACACAACAAAAGTTTTACTTTTTATCTACCAATTGCCAATCTTTATCATCAAATTAACTTTTTTTTTCACTTCACTGTGTGAAAAAAAAAAAAAAAAAAAAGAAAGAAAAGGCTTCCTTTGTATTTTTTTTTTTTAATACAAGGGAAGGAACGAAAACCAAAAAACGATTATATAAATTTAGGCTAAGGCAGTCTGCGACTTTTCCCCTATAAACTATTCTGCGAAAAAAAAGTAAGAACGCAGTATACACAGCAAAACCAAACAAGTGGTTTGGGCGTTATTCATGTTTTCTTAACCTCAAAAATCGCAACTTTATCCAAGAGAACTAAACTCTGACCAATTTAACCTCGAATTTTCTCAACATTTTCGCGAATAACTAACAAAGACTTGGCTACAAAACCGATTGAAACTTTCCCAAACCTAAAAACGTCAACTTTGCTATGAATATATTACTCTAACCCCACACGAAAGTGTAAAAGCCAGAACCCTAATTTACCAAAAAGGATTCTTGAAAAAATTTAGGCAATTAGGGAATAAATATGAAACATACCGTGAATTTCTTGACGCAGACGTGAAAAATTATAAGTGTTTCTCCATGGGTGAGGAGAGGGTGTAGAGATTGCGAGGTGGGGGGTTGGGTGGGGGGGTGGGGGTGGAGAAAGAAGAGAGTGTAGTGGGGTGAGTAGGCGGGGGGTGGGAGTAGGGTTGGAGAAACAATGGAAGGCGGAGTGGGTGATGATTAGGTAGGGGTGGGTGGGTGGGTAATTACACTCATTTTAGGTGGACTCCGGTCCGGTTCAAGTTGACTTTTTTTTTTTTTTTTAAATTCATTAGAGTAATTGATACACTATGATTTATTAATCATGTCTAATATATAAGAGACATTATTGTGATGAACAATTAAATATTTATCATCATCAAAATGATACTCATAATAATAAAGTAGCAATATCTTATACTATAGAGGTGTAAAATGGATATGTTAGTATGGAATTCAAACCAGACTTACTTATTTGGATTGGCTTGACTCGGTTTATTTCACTATAAGAAACATCGTGAATCGTGACAAAACATAATCGGTTGCTTTTTTAGTGACGGTTTTGTGACGAAAATAGTGACGAAATTAAGTTTTGTAGTTATTTTTTGCACAAAGTGAGAAAAATCCGTGGAATCTTGGCGCTCACATTTTTGTGACGAAAAATGCAACCGTTAATATTTTCGTAACGGTTTTGTCGATGAAATTTGCAACGAGAATGAATTCTATTGCGACATTTGGCGCAAAGTGGAAAATACTCTTGACAAAATCTTTGTGCCACTGAATTGATGGTGGAGGGTGATGATGGAAATTACAACGCTCATTTTTTCTCCGTCATTGGCGCAAAGTGGGAAGTACTGCTGACTCAGTTACCACAACGTCATTGGCATTATTATTATAAATATTATTGTTGTTGTTGTGCACATTATGTTATGGACTCGGGTCCACCTTACAAGGTGAATCCATGTCCATGTTCACAAATTAAAACTCTATGTTCACAATTTTAGAACTCTATATTTGCAATTTTAAATCTCAATATACGAAATTACATGACTCAATATTCACAATTCTTGAACTTTATATTCACAATTTTGTTATATAGATTCAAAAATTGTGTTATACTATTGAATATAAATTTATGAAATTGTGAACATATAGTTTTGAAATTGTGAACGTAGAGTTATGAAATTGTGAATATAGAGTTCTGTAATTGTAAATATAGAGTTTAAAAATTATGAATATAGAATTCAAAAACTGTGAACATAAAGTTCTAAATTTGTGAACATAGAATATTAAAATTGTGAACATTGATTTAGGTCCAAGGTAAAATTCGGGTCCATAGCATAATTTCCACCACCACCACCACCACCACAATAATAATAATAGTTATTGGGTTTACTACAATTTTGCTTTTTTTTTTTTTTTTTGAGCCCATCTCTGGTGATTGAAAAGCCCAAGAACTAGGAAGATTGCTAATGGACTACGTTTAACTTATAACTAGTTAGTGTTACAAATTGAACATTGTAATGTTGCAAAAAGGGGTCAATCTGTCCCACAATCCCCCCCCCCCCCCCCCCCC